>NW_019942968.1:81108-104513 GCF_002910315.2 Salvelinus sp. IW2-2015
GTCTGATGCCTTGGAATGTCTGTTTGATGCCTTGGAATGTCTGTTTGATGCCTTGGAATGTCTGTTTGATGCCTTGGAATGTCTGTTTGATGCCTGGTGCCGGTTTGTCTCGAACTGTTGATGCTGCCGTCTTGGTCCAGGTCTCTCTTGAAAAATTGATTTTTCATCTCAACGATACTAACGTTGTTAAATAAAAAAAGGACAATAAAAAAGACATACTGTAAGATCCTAAGAGACGCATGTAATAGTAGAAGTAATAGCAGAGACAGCAGACCATCTCACACGTAGTAACACAGTACATAATGACATATCAAAACATCTGCTAATTTATCACCAAAATATAAAGTTCTGTACTGCATTATCTTCTTTCCGGAAGAGTAGAAAAATAAATACTAATAAATAACTGCACTCTGATCATTTTAATTTGTTAATTGTAGGGAAATAAATCAACTGGTCTGTCTGCCTTGGTGACAGATTTCACAGAGACAGAAGGAGACAGAGGTATTATCTGGTGGGTTTTTAATTGTTGCGTTGAAGGCAGGCAGAGGAGCCAGACAACCAAGGGGGATTTGGGCCTGGCCCAGAAGATGTTTTAAGAGGCCTGCCAGTCAGTATATCACCTGTTTTTTTCACACACAGAGCCTTGAAAATATCCCGGTTGAATATTCATCAGCTTGAGTTGATGAATAAAAATAAAAAACAGGAACCCCCCCAAAAAACAAGAGCCAAATGGAGCCTAGGGCTGTATGTAACAAAGCATTACTACATCAGCAGAATCACAACAACATGGTGTTGTTCATCATTTATTTATTTGGGGCGCAGTTATGGAGAGGGCTGTGTGTGTTATTTGTACCGTGTTTGGCAGGGCCAACATAACCAGCCACCACAACACTGCCTGCCTCCAAGGGCAACAGAACCTGCCACGACAACACTGCCTGACTCCAAGGGCAACAGGACCTGCCACAACAACACTGCCTGCCTCCAAGGGCAACAGAACCTGCCACAACAACACTGCCTGCCTCCAAGGGCAACAGAACCTGCCACAACAACTGCTGCCTCCAAGGGCAAACAGAACCTGCCACACAACACTGCCTGCCTCCAAGGGCAACAGGACCTGCCAAATAACACTGCCTGCCTCCAAGGGCAACAGAACCTGCCACAAAACACACTGCCTGCCTCCAAGGGCAACAGAACCTGCCACAACAACACTGCCTGCCTCCAAGGGCAACAGAACCTGCCACAACAACACTGCCCTGCCTCCCAAGGGCAACAGGACCTGCCAACATACAACACTGCCTGCCTCCAAGGCAACAGACCTACCAACAACACTGCCTGCCTCCAAGGGCAACAGAACCTAGCCACAACAACACTGCCTGCCTCCAAGGGCAACATAACCTGCCACGACAACACTGCCTGATCCAAGGGCAACAGAACCTGCCACAACAACACTGCCTGACTCCGAGGGCCAGAAACCTGCCACACACAACACTGCCTTGCCTCCAAGGGCAACAGAACCTGCCACAACAACACAACAACACTGCCTGCCTCCATTTTTAGCAGATGTTATTGCGGGTGTAGCGAAATGCTTGTGTCCCTATCTCCAACTGTGCAGTAGAATCTAACAATTCACAACAATACACACAAATCTAAAAGTAAAAGAATGGAATTAAGAAACATATAAATATTAATACGAGCAATGTCGGAGTGGCATTGACTAAAATACAGAAGAACAGAATGCAGTTTATACATATGAGATGAGTTGTCACACCCTGACCTTAGAGATCCTTTTTATGTCTCTATTTTGGTTGGTCAGTGCGTGAGTTGGGGTGGGCATTCTATGTTGTGTTCTATGCTGTGTAGTTCTATGTGTTTGGCCGGGTGTGGTTCTCAATCAGAGGCTATCGTTGTCTCTGATTGAGAACCATACTTAGGTAGCCTTTTCCCACCTGTGTTTGTGGGTAGTTGTTTTCTGCTTTGTGTGTATACCTGACAGAACTGTTTCGTTCTCGTTCTTCCTCGTTGTTATTTTGTTTAGTGTTCAGTTTCAATTAAATTATAACATGAACACTTACCACGCTGCGTTTTGGTCACCTTCTTCCCAGGATGATCGTTACATGAGTAAAGTGTATGAATCAGAAGGTGTATTCAACGACTGTCTAGGCCACATATAAATGGTTCATCCTATCTGTACTGAAGAAAAACAAAGAAGAGAAAAATAATGAAAATTAAGGCATCAAAATAGGTAAATGCAACATTCTGTAAATATCTGGCCTCACTCATCACTTGAGTAACAGTTGATGACATGTAAATCACCAACCCGTTTCTCACCTCTCCAGACATTGGATTCATTACCTCTACTGTCTGCGATGCCTTTTCATTAAGGCCTTGCATGTCATCTGCCATGATCAAAACGCTGAATGGAAGTGGGCCTTTTTTATTTATTTACATAAAGACCTATCCTTATAGCGGTGAGTAATCAACATAGCACTCTGACTAAAACAAAAGTGAATGATTTAAAAAGATGGAAAGGGAGAATAAAAGCTCTGATGAGTCCTTACAGTAGAGTTGATCCTGCCTATACCATAGGCGGTGTCCCCTGTCCCTTAACACTGTCTGAGACCAAGATGTCAGCCAAGTCAATGAGCATTGCAATGAGACAGTCATGGACGTTTGTACAACTCCAGGACAGAGCATGGTCTTAGCTGAAGGGATTGAAATAGAGGTTCCAGCAGCGTGAAATTACTTGAGGAGGGAAGTAGAGGTGCTGTGGGTGTCTCATAGGAGTTTGGGTCAGGGGAGATTGGTGAATCTGGAGGCGAAAGAAACGCACACCTGTTAACTGTTTTGGAGACTGGTTTTTGTTCTGAATTTCCGATTACTGACATGCCCAAAGTAAACTGCCTGTTACTCAGGCCCAGAAGCTAGGATAGTCATATACCTGGTAGCATTGGAAAGAAAACACTCTGACGTTTCTGAAACTGTTAAAATAATGTCTGTGAGTATAACACAACTGATATGGCATGCGAAAACCCGAGGAAAATCCATCCGGAAATCATAATTCATGCCTTACCTTTGAAGATCTTCCTGGATGGTTTGTCCTCAGGGTTTTGCCTGCCAATTACGTTTTGTTATACTCACAGACATGATTTTAACAGTTTTAGACACTTTAGAGTGTTCTCTTTCCAAATCTACCAATTATATGCATATCATAGCTTCTGGGCCAGAGTAGCAGGCAGTTTACCTTGGGCACGCTATTCTTCCGGACGTCAAAATACCGCCCCCTATCCCAAAGAAGTTTAACTACCGGTACTATGATAATGTTCTGATTATGACATGCCATGCCAGCCGTATGCTACTGTACGCTACCCTCGCCTATACTACCCAGCAGGCATTGCATACCTTTTTCCTGTCAACGTCTAACTGGCTGAGGAGAGGTTCCCACAAGGCATGCAGCACACTGTCAGCACAACACAGCTCTGTCTGACACCTAATCTCAGCAGTCAGCCTATCTCCTTCCTGCTCTAAATTAAACCTATATGTGCTGAACATACGGCAACAACAGATTGATGATCACACAGATTACTCCCCTCCTCTGCGCTCCCCCACTCTCCTTTCTTCCTCCCCCTCCCTTCTTTCTCCACTACTCAAGTTATAAAGGAGCACTTTAAAAATCACCCCAGTCATCACAACAAGAAGCGAACTAGCCAGTTAAACAGTGACATGTTTTATCTCTGTGTGATTATCTGCTTACAACAGCTTTCAGCAAACAATCTCTTATATACGTCTGCTTCACTAATTGGCTATACTGTACATTTCATCCGAAACCACCTCTGGTTAAAAAAAAAGTGTCCTGTTGGTATTTAAATGGAATATCTATGGGGATGTATACAGAAGTGCCTCTTCAGAGCTAAAAGCTAGTGGTGAGTTGCAATAGGGATGAATTAAAGGAGGAGTCTGTGCGGTTGGTGAGTCGAGGGGCTTAGGGACCGGTGTTGTCTTCTGGTGGAGTAAAGACACACACACACACACACACACACACACACACACACACCACACCACACACACACACACACCACACACACACACACACACACACACACACACACACACACACACAACACACACACACACACACACACACACACACACACACACACACACACACACACACACAGTCTGTACAGCTAACCTTGTGGGGACACACAATTAACATTTTTGTTTGTTTACTATTCAAATCCACACGAACGAACACACACACACGCAGCCATGCACACGCACACTCTGTCCAGCAAACCAAATGTTGGTTTGTTTACTATTCACACACACACACAACACACACACACCACACACACACACACACACACACACATACACATACACACACCACACACACACACACACACACACACACACACACACACACACACACAGTCTGTACAGCTAACCTTGTGGGACACACAATTAACATTTTGTTTGTTTACTATTCACATCCACACGAACGAACACCACACACACGCAGCCATGCACACGCACACTCTGTCCAGCAAACCAAATGTTGGTTTGTTTACTATTCACACACACCACACACACACACACACACACCACACACACACACACACACACACACACACACACACACACACACACACACACACACACACACACACACACACACGTTCTCTTTCATCCGTTCTCTGACATCACTATCAATACAGTGAATTACAGGCTCTCTAGCGATGGATCTTAAAACTTCTTATGGCTGCAGGGCAATATTTGTAGCTTGATGAAAAGTGCCCAGAGGTGCCCAGAGTAAACTGCCTGCTCCTCAGGCCCAGTTGCTAATACATGCATATTATTATTAGTATTGGATAGAAAACACTCTGAAGTTTCTAAAACTGTTTGAATGATGTCTGTGAGTATAACAGAACTCATATGGCAGGCAAAAACCTGAGAAAAAATCCAACCAGGAAGTGGGAAATCTGAGCTTTGTAGGTTTTCAACTCATCGCCTATCGAATACACAGTGGGATATGGGTCAGTTTGCACTTCCTACGGCTTCCACTATATGTCAACAGTCTGTAGAACCTTGTCTGATGCTTCTACTGTGAGGTGGGGCCGAAGGAGACGGGAATGAGTAAGGTCTACCATGAGCTGACCATGCTCTGACCATGCGCGTTCACATGAGAGGGAGCTCTGTTCCATTGCACATCTGAAGACAATGGAATTCTCCGGTTGGAACATTATTGAAGATTTATGTAAAAAAAACATCCTAAAGATTGATTCAATACATCATTTGACATGTTTCTACTGACTGTTAAGGAACTTTTTGACATTTCGTCTGCTTTTAGTGAACGCGCCTCCTGACTTTGGATTTGTTTACCAAACACGCTAACAAAAATAGCTATTTGGACATAAATGGTGGACATTACCGAACAAAACAATAATTTCTTGCGGAAGTGGGAGTCCTGGGAGTACAATCCGACGAAGATCAGCAAAGGTAAGTGAAGATTTATAATGCTATTTATAAGTTTTGTTGACTGCACAATTTGGCGGGTAGCTGTATGGCTTCCTTTTGTGGCTGAACGCTGTTCTCAGATTATTGAATATTGTGCTTTTGCCGTAATGCTTTTTCAAATCTGACACAGCGGTTGCATTAAGAACAAGTGTATCTTTAATTCTATGTAAAACATGTATCTTTCATCAAAGTTTATGATGAGTATTTCTGTTATTTGATGTGGCTCTCTGCAATTTCTCCGGATATTTTGGAGGCATTTCTGAACATGGCGCCAATGTAAACTGAGGTTTTTGGATATAAATATGAACTTTATCGAACAAAACATATATGAATTGTGTAACATGAAGTCCTATGAGTGTCATCTGATGAAGATCATCAAAGGTTAGTAATTCATTTTATCTCTATTTCTGCTTTTTGTGACTCCTGTCTTTGGCTGGAAAAATGGCACACAAAAAAGTGTTTTTCTGTGATTTTGCGGTGACCTAACATAATCGTTTGTGGTGCTTTCGCTGTAAAGCCTTTTTGAAATCAGACACTGTGGTGGGATTAACCTGAAGTGTATCTTTAAAATGGTGTGAAATACTTGTATGCTTGAGGAATTTTAATTATGAGATTTCTGTTGTTTGAATTTGGCGCCCTGCACTTTCACTGGCTGTTGTCATATCGATCCCGTTAACGGGATTGCAGCCATAAGAAGTTTTATGATCACAACCACCATGCAGCTCTCAGGAAAACAACATCATTCTCAATTACATTACTTTATGTTTTAATTGGTGAGGGTGACAATAGTTCAAATTGACTAAATCTAATTTCTATGTTGACACTGCAACAAAACTAATGACACATTGTATTACTGCAAGGAGGACACGTTTTATTACTGCAAGGAGAAAAACATGGTCAATTATACTGAACTGGTGTCAGAGGTAGTCTCTACAGCTTCCTACAGAAAACCTTCACACACACGCACACGCACACGCACACACACACACACACACACACACACACACACACACACACACACACACACACACACTAATCAATCCATCCCCATTCCCTTGGCATCAATTCACTACAATGATTGTAAGAGGGGTTAGAAGTAGAAAAACACCAGGCGTGAATTCCAACTCCACTCAAGACAGACAGGAGGGAGAGAGAAACACTCATTAGGATAATTAGTGTAATTTATTCGACCGGGAACAAAACTACTTGCTTGGTTGTTTCTGAGCCACATGGAAAACAAATACAGAATGAATATGACTCGCTGCCGAAGCAAAGAGAGGGATTTTACAGCGGTTGTCTTGTTTCATTCACAGTCTAGAGCCTTTTATGAAGCTCTTTTAAAAATGACAAGAGTGCAAATGAATGAGCCCCATCAGAATGAAAGGCTAACCTCATGGTGAGCTGCTACATGAATGTGTGGGGAAATGTAGCTTAGCAGCGAGCGAAGAAAGGACTACGAGTGGATACACCGATTATAAATACAACGTCCAGTAATGACTGCATGGCTACTGTAGTTTGTGAGTGTGCTAGTCTCAACGTGATGTGTGATTCAGTATCATAGGCATAGTAATTATATGTCATTTTACCGGCTAACACATATGACTTTGCTTATAGTTCTATAGCCAACATACAACGTGCATTCTAGACTGCCAATTGCCTTGTCAACAGAACAAATCAAAATCAAATCAAATGGTCACATACACATACACAGATATTATTGCGGGTGTAGAGAAATGCTTGTGTTCCTAGCTCTAACAGTGCAGTAATATCTAACAATTCACAACAATACACACACATCTAAAAGTAAAAGAATGGAATTAAGAAATATATAAATATTAGAAGGAAAAATGTCAGAGTGGCTTTGACTAAAATACAGTAGAATATAATACAGTACATACATATGAGATGAGTAAAGCAGGATGTAAACATTATTTAAAAATTATTAAAGTGACTAGTGTTCCAATATTAAAGTGACCAGTGATTCCAAGTCTATGCATATAGGGCAGCAGCCTCTAAAGTGCAGGGTTGAGTAACCGGGTGGAAGCCGGCTAAGTGATGGCTATTTAACTGTCTGATGGCCTTGAGATAGAAGCTGTTATTCAGTCTCTCTGTCCCAGTTTTGATGCACCTGTACTGACCTCACCTTCTGGATGATAGCGGGGTGAACAGGCAGTGGCTCGGGTGGTTGTTGTCATTGATGATCCTTTGGCATTCCTGTGACATCGGGTGCTGTAGGTGTCCTGGAGGGCAGGCAGTTTGCCCCGGTGATGCGTTGGGCAGACTGCACCACCCTCTGGAGAGCCCTGCGGTTGTGGGCGGTGCAGTTGCGTACCAGGCGGTGATACAGCCCGACAGGATGCTCTTAATTGTGCATCTGTAAAAGTTTTTGAGGGTTTTAGGGGCCAAGCCAAATTTCTTCAGTCTCCTGAGGTTGAAGAGGCACCTTCTTCACCACACTGTCTGTGTGGGTGGACCATTTCAGATCATCATTGATGTGTACGCCGAGGAACTTGGAGCTTTCCAACTTCTCCACTGCGGATCCGCCGATGTGGATAGGGGCGTACTTCCTCTGCTGTTTCCTGAAGTTCCCAATCATCTCCTTAGTTTTGTTGACGTTGAGTGAGAGGTTATTTTCCTGGCACCACTCTCCCAGGGCCCTCACCTCCTCCCTGTAGACTGTCTCGTCATTGTTGGTAATCAGGCCTACTACTGTTGTGTCGTCTGCAAAAATCATGATTGAGTTGGAGGCGTGTGGGGCCACGCAGTCACGGGTAAACAGGGAGTACAGGAGGGGGCTGAGCACACACCCTTGTGGGTTCCCTGTGTTGAGGATCAGCTAAGTGGAGGTGTTCTTTCCTACCTTCACCACCTGGGGGAGGCCTGTCAGGAAGTACAGGACCAAGTGCCCCGAGCTTAATGATGAGCTTGGAGGGTACCATGGTGTTAAATGCTGAGCTATAGTCAATGAACAGCTTTCTTAAATGGGTATTCCTCTTGTCCAGATGAGATAGGGCGGTGTGCAGTGCGATGGCGATTGCATCATATGTGGATCTATTGGGGCGGTAAGCACAATAAAGTGGGTCTAGGGTATCAGGTACGGTAGAGGTGATTTGATCCTTAACTAGCCTCTCAAAGCACTTTATGATGACAGAAGTGAGTCCTATGGGGCGATATCCATTTAGTTCAGTTACCTTTGTTTTCTTGGGTACAGGAACAATGGTGGACATCTTGAAGCAAGTGAGGACAGCAGACTGGGATAGAGAGCGATTGAATATGTCCGTAAACACTCCAGCCAGCTGGTCTGCGAATGCTCTGAGGATGCGGTTAGGGATGCTGTCTGGGCGGGCAGCCTTGTGAGGGTTAACAGTGGCTTGTGAAAGTATCCACCCCCCTTGGCATTTTTCCTATTTTTGTTGTCTTATGGATTTTTTTGGGGGGTGTGTATCATTTGATTTACACAACATGCCTACCACTTTGAAGATGCTAAATATTTTTTTGTGGTGAAACAAAAAAGAAATAAGACAAAAAAAACAGAAAACTTGAGCGTGCATAACTATTCACCCCCCCAATGTCAATACTTTGTAGTGCCACCTTTTGCAGCAATTACAGCTGCAAGTCTCTTGGGGTATGTCTCTATTTGCTTGGCACATCTAGCCACTGGGATTTTTGTCCATTCTTCAAGGCGAAACTGCTCCAGCTCCTTCAAGTTGGATGGGTTCCGCTTGTGTACAGCAATCTTTAAGTTATACCACAGATTCTCAATTGGATTGAAGTCTGGGCTTTGACAAGGCCATTCCAAGACATTTAAATGTTTCCCCTTAAATAACTTGAGTGTTGCTTTAGCAGTATGCTTAGGGTCATTGTCCTGCTGGAAGGTGAACCTCCGTCCCAGTCTCAAATCTCTGGGAGACGGAAACAGGTTTCCCTCAAGAATTTTCCTGTATTTAGAACCATCCATCCTTCCTTCAATTCTGACCAGTGTCCCAGTCCCTGCCAATGAAAAACATCCTCACAGCATGATGCTGCCACCACCATGCTTCACTGTGGGGATGGTGTTCTTGGGGTAATGAGAGGTGTTGCGCCAGAAACAGAATTTTCCTTGATGGCCAAAAAGCTCAATTTTAGTCTCATCTGACCAGAGTACCTTCTTCCATATATTTGGGGAGCCTCCCACATACCTTTTGGTGAACACCAAACGTGTTTGCTTATTTTTTTCTTTAAGCAATGGCTTTTTATGGCCACTCTTCCATAAAGCCCAGCTCGGTGGAGTGTACGGTTTAACGTGGTCCTATGGACAGATACTCCACTGTGGAGCTTTGCAGCTCCTTCAGTGTTAGCGTTGGTTTCTTTGTTGCCTCTCTGATTAATGCCATCCTTGCCTGGTCAATGAGTTTTGGTGGGCGGCCCCCTCTTGGCAGGTTTGTTGTGGTGCCATATTCTTAAAAAAAAATTATAATGGATTTAAATGGTGTTCCGTGGGATGTGTATATGCAGTGAGATCATGTGACAGATCATGTGACACTTAGATTGCACACAGGTGGACTTTAACAAGCAAGATGTTGGTTTCCGCAACGTGGCTGGTTTTACCTTTGTAGTCCGTGATTTTCTGTAGACCCTGCCACATACATCTCATGTCTCCTCTTTGTCTCTGTACTGACGTTTTGCCTGTTTGATTGCCTTACGTAGGGAACAACTACACTGTTTGTTTTCGGCTATATTCCCAGTCACCTTGCCATGGTTAAATGAGATGGTTCACACTTTCAGTTTTGCGCGAATGCTGCAATTTATCCACGGTTTCTGGTTTGGGTAGGTTTCAATAGTCACACTGGGTACGACATCTCCTATACATTTCCTGGTGAACTCAGTCACCGTATCTGTGTATTCCTCAATGTTATTCTAAGAGGCTACCCGGAATATATCCCAGTCCGCCTGTTCAAAACAATCTTGAAGCATGGATTCCGATTGGTCAGACCAGCTTTGAATAGACCTTAGCACGGTTACTTCCTGTTTGAGAAGGGAGAAGCAAAATGGAGTCATGATCAGATTTGCCTAAGGGGCGGGGGGGGGCCTTGTAGGCATTTCGAAAAGTTGATTAGCAGTGGTCCAATGTTTTCACAGCGCGAGTACTTGTTTTCCAAGAGCAAATACTACATTCAATGTGTTGGTAGATATTCTGTAGCGTTTTCCTCAAATTTGTTTTGTTAAAATCCCCAGATACAATAAATGCGGCCTGAGGATATGTGGTTTCCAGTTTGTCCAGTGAAGTTCTTTGAGGGCCGTCGTGGTATTGGCTTGATGGAGAATATACACGGCTGTGACTATAACCAAAGAGAATTATCTTAGACGGTAATACGGTCTCCATTTGACTGGTATTCTAGGTCGGGTGAACAAAAGGACTTGAGTTCCTGTATGTTATCACAATAACACCACAAGTAATTAATCATAAAACATACACCCCCGTCTTTCTTCTTCCCGGAGAGTTCTTTATTCCTGTATGCGCAACGAACTGAGAACCCAGCTGGCTGTATGGACGGGGACAGTATTTTCCGAGAGAGCCATGTTTCCGTGAAACAGAGGATATTACAAATCCCTGATGTCTCTCTGGAAGGAGATACTCGCCCTGAGCCCGTCAACTTTATTATCCAGGGACTGAACATCAGCGAGTAATATACTCGGAAGCGGTGGATAGTGTGCACGCCTCCTGAGTCGGACTAGAAGTCCACTCCGAATACCTTTTCTCCGCAAGCGGCGTTTTGGAGCAGCCTCTGGAATCAGTTAAATTGCCCTGGGGAATTCAAACGAAGGACCCAATTCGGGTAAGTAGTATTTCTGGTCTTAATGCTGGTGACTTACCGCCGCTCTCATATCCAAAAGTTATTTCCGGCTCTATGTAATAACACAAACAACATTCTGAGCAAATAACGTAAGAAATAACGCACAAAAAAACAAAATACTGCAAAGTTGCTTAGGAGCTAGATGCAGAGCTGCCATATCTGTCGGCGCCATCTCATTCAGACAACACCATGCCGCACAGTAAACAATGGGAAATGTCTTGACAGGGAGAGAACTGGAGAAACTGATGATTGAGAAAAAGGACAGAAGGGAGGGGATGAGGGAGAAAGAAGGATATGAAATGAATCATAATTTCCCTCTATCCTTCCCATCCAAATGAGATGAAAAACAAATCTCTGTAGATGAGTCAAGGTGTTGAGAGATATAGGACTTTGGCCAGTTGCACCACATACCATTTCTCCCTCTCGCTCTCTACCTCTCTTTCTCTCTCAACTGCACAACTGGTGTAGAAAGCTAATGTCGACGATGAGTCAGAGATAATTCTCTGGAGGAAACTGGTAAAGAAAGACGCATGATCAGACTTCAAGACTGCTATGGAGTTTGTGTCTCTCAGAGCAACACCATTTCGTTGTGGTGAATAGAATGAACCATAGGACAGTCAGACTGAAACATTTAGTAAACATTTATCAGCAATAAAAGAGGGCCTTCAAAGAGAGTGAACAATTTTCAGTGGATCCCAGATCGATGTCTAACCCTAACCCTAACCCTGTCTAACCCTAACGTGGATAGTTCATCCATATAGATGCTCTACAAACTATCTACTAACCCTAGCTCTAACCTTAAACCTTGTCCTAACCCTAAAATGATCCCTTACTCTAACCCTTTCTCTAACCCTAGCTCTAACCCTAGCTCTAACCCTAGCTCTAACCCTAGCTCTAACCTTAACCCTTATCCTAACCCTAAAATGAACCCTTACTCTAACCCTAGCGCTAACCTTAACCCTTATCCTAACCCTAACCCTAACCCTTACTCTAACCCTTACTCTAACCCGTACTCTAATCCTAGCTCTAACCCTAACCCTTACTCTAACCCTAGCTCTAACCCTAGCGCTCGAAGGAGAAATCTCTTACATTTCAAGGCTTTGAAAGAGCGGGCTGCATTTAATGATAGAATCACGGGTTGGATTTACACAGTTGTCACATACTACCATTGGTATCTCTTCCACTTACAACCACTGGGACGAGTGTTTCCTCTATAGGCCTCTCCTCTCCTGTCTATAGGACCACCTCTCTCTCTCTCTCCTACTAATTAGAGGCAGGCTCCTAGGTCACTCCTAAATTGAGGGAGACCGTCTCTGTCTCGCTAGTGCGATTACTATGATATATACGTTCTATGTCAGAATTAAGAGTAAATAGCTGACCTGGTTTTCTACTCTTTAATTAAGCTAAACAGAGGCACTGATGACCAAGGAACTCCCAGGAACAGATGCGAGCCCACGAGGCAACTTACTGGAAACCCACACAGGAAATATGTTAGGTTTTTAATTATAACGCAAACGTAAAAATATGTTTACAGTGTGCATAAACTGTGCATAAACCTAAGGGTTAATTAAATATATTTTATAGAAAATAGATCTATGCAATAGAAAATGACTCATTCTATTGCACCTCAGAAAACACATTTGATCAAATTCAGCAAAACGTCCTTAACCATTGGAGGTCCAGTCTAGAGAAATATTCTGCATTTTGCCCATGCCCTGCCAGACAATAGATCATTGTATTTCACCATCTGTCATGGTGATGTGAGGGCCCATCTAATGGCTGTCTGTCTAAGGCGTCCGTATGTTTCCCAGGTGAACAGTTTGTGCATTCCGTATATTATGAAGACATTTTTTGTTCATTTTGGACTGCGTTGAAGGTTTTTTGGCTGTTCGGGCACACAATTTTCTTTCTGGAGGCAAGCCGGAGTCTAGTTCGGAGCCGCCCCTTCGTTGGTGATTGGTCAACAAGACAAGCATTTCGCTACACCAACAATACCATCTGCTAAACATGTGTATGCGACCAATACAATTTGGTTTGATTTGAGTAGGGATTCTTCAATAAAGTATTTGTTGTCAGTCAACAAGAGACGACTCATTGAAAAATACTGTACCAAACATCTTAGTTAAATGTAAAATTGAGCGACAGATCTCTTCGGCAAAAATATCCAAATTAATGACAGATTTCTTGACTTATCTTAGATTCATTCTGACTATTTTGAAGAAGTGTATACTGGCTACGGAATCTCAAAACGGACAAACAGTACTATTGTAGCCTTTTTCTCGTTTTTCAAGCGAAGGTCTTTCAAGGGAGTATGCGAGCACACTCGTTGGGTTCAGGTAGCCATGTCTAGCTAGGAGCCAGGCAGACTGAAGCATGCTCACTGACACCTGTCTCTCCACAACCTGTCTGTCAGCTTCACCCTTCCTTCCTTCCTTCCTTCCGCTCTCGCACTACTCTATCAGCAATTGTAAAGGGAAGGAGGAGAACGAGAGGAAAGCGCCTACAGGCCGGCTACGAGAAGAGAAAACAACCTCAAGACAAAACAACCCCAAAAAATACCAGACAGGAAAGACCACTCTTCAACCGTTTTCCAAAGGGACTTCTTTCCTCAGTAAGCTCCTTTAAGTTTTTCTCGTCTTGTTGAAAATCGATAGAGCCTTGAATTGTACATCATCGGTCATCTCACAGCACCCTGTGGCCCCCTGCCATTGATCTAGATGAGGGATGTGACCAGTTGTCTCATCCACTTAACGTGCGTGTACTGATCTCCCTCCATACCCCATTAGCTGAGTAGCATCTATCCCCATACTAATAAACCGAGGTATTGTATAAGCCCATCTCATATTTATATCCATCAGTAAGTTATCTTGTTCCTTCCGCTCTGATAAGCCTAGCCATTCCGTTTGTGTGTGTGTGTGTGTGTGTGTGTGTGTGTGTGTGTGTGTGTGTGTGTGTGTGTGTGTGTGTGTGTGTGTGTGTGTGTGTGTGTGTGTGTGTGTGTGTGTGTGTGTGTGTGTGTGTGTGTGTGTGTGTGTGTGTGTGTGTGTGTGTGTGTGTGTGTGTGTGTGTGTGTGTGTGTGTGTGTGTGTGTGTGTGTGTGTGTGTGTGTGTGTGTGTTTCTATATATGTCTCTGTGTGTGTGTGTATGCTAGGGATGGGTAAATGATTTCAGAATTAGAATAAAATCCTTATTTTGTTTTTGGATATCTGGATTGTCGATACAGTACCGGTCAAAAGTTTGGACACCCCTACTCATTCCAGGGTTTCTTTTATTTTTGCTATTTTCTACATTGTAGCATAATAGTGAAGACCTCAAAACTATGAAATAACACATATGGAATCATGTAGTAACCCACATTTTTTTTGTTGACAAAACTAAATGGATTTTATATTTGAGATTCTTCAACGTAGCAACCCTTTGCCTTGATGACAGCTTTGTACACTCTTGGCATTCTCTCAACCAGATTCATGAGGTAGTCACCTGGAATGCATTTAAATTAACAGGTGTGCCTTGTTAAAAGTTCATTTGTGTAATTTCTTTCCTTCTTAATGCGTTTGAGCCAATCAGTTGTGTTGTGACAAGAAAGGGGTGGTGTACAGAAGATAGCCCTATTTGGTAAAAGACCAAGTCCATATTATGGCAAGAACAGCTCAAATAAGCAAAGAGAAACGACAGTCCATCATTACTTAAACACATGAAGGTCATTCAATCCGGAACATTTTAAAAACGTTGAAAGTTCCTTCACGTGCAGTTGCAAAAACCATCAAGCGCTATCATGCAACTGGCTCTCATGAGAACCGACACTGGAAAAGGAAGACCCAGAGTTACCTCTGCTGCAGAGGATAAGTTCATTAGAGTTACCAGTCTCAGAAATTGCAGCCCAAATAAATGCTTCACAGAGTTCAAGTAACAGACACATCTCAAAATCAACTGTTCAGAGGAGACTGTGTGAATCAGGCCATCATGGTCTTATTGCTGCAAAGAAACCACTACTAAAGGACACAAATAAGACGAATAGACTTGCTTGGGACAAGAAACACGAGAAATGGACATTAGACTGGTAGAAATCTGTCCTTTGGTCTGATGAGTCGAAATTTGAGATTTTTGGTTCTAACGCCATGTCTTTGTTAGACGCAGAGTAGGTGAACAGATGATCTCCGCATGTGTGGTTCTCACTGTGAAGCAGGGAGGAGCAGGTTTGATGGTGTGGGGGTGCTTTGCTGGTGACACTGTCAGTGATTTATTTAGAATTCAAGGCATCCCATCTGGTTTGCGCTTAGTGGGACTATCATTTGTTTTTCAACAGGACGATGACCCCTAGACACCTCCAGGCTCTGTAGGGGCTATTTGACTAAGAAGGAGAGTGATGGAGTGCTGCATCAGATGACCTGGCCTCCACATTCACCTGACCTCAACCCAATTGAGATGGTTTGAGATAAATTGGACTGCAGAGTGAAGGAAAAGCAGCCAACAACTTCTCTGCATATGTGGGAACTCCTTCAAGATTGTTGGAAAAGCATTCCAGGTAAAGCTGGTTGAGAGAATGTCAAGCGTGTGCAAAGCTGTCATCAAGGCAAAGCGTGGCTATGTTGAAGAATCCAAAATGTATTTTGATTTGTTTAACACTTGTTTTGGTTACTATATGATTCCATATGTGTAATTTCATAGTTTTGATGTCTTCACTATTATTTTACTATGTAGAAAGTAGTAAACTAAAAACCCTTGAATGAGTCCTAGTACTGTATACATACATACATACATACACACGCACACTCTTCTCTCTTGGCCAATCAGAATGCTACAACAGCACAATGTGTTTCTGAATTTGATCAATTGTTGATGTGTTGTGTTTTCTGATGTG
This sequence comes from Salvelinus sp. IW2-2015, assembly GCF_002910315.2. Classification (NCBI taxonomy): domain Eukaryota; kingdom Metazoa; phylum Chordata; class Actinopteri; order Salmoniformes; family Salmonidae; genus Salvelinus; species Salvelinus sp. IW2-2015. The sequence continues at coordinate 97,319 of NW_019942968.1, forward strand.
CCATAGAATGCATCCTTTTCATTTCATGATATTATTTTGAATCAAATATTTTTTATTAACCCTTATAGATTAATGCACAGTTTATGCACACTGTAAACATATTTTACATTTGCGTTGTACAGAACAGAGGAGAACAGAGCAGAGCAGAGCAGAGGAGAACAGAGTTGAACAGAACAGAGCAGAGGAGAACAGAGTTGAACAGAGGAGAGGAGAAGAGAGGAGAGCAGAACACAGGAGAAGAGTGGAGAGCAGAACAGTGGAGAACAGAGGAGAGCAGAACAGAGGAGAAGAGAAGAGAGGTGAGCAGAACAGAGGAGAAGAGAGCAGAGCAGAGGAGAACAGTGGAGAACAGAGGAGAGCAGAACAGAGGAGAAGAGAAGAGTGGAGAGCAGAACAGAGGAGAAGAGAGGAGAGCAGAGAACAAACTAACCAATATTTATGTTTTATTGTCGCACGACCAATAGGTGCAGTGAAATGTTGCTCTTTTCAGGGTCAGCATAGTATGTAGGCGCCTCTGGAGCAATTAGGGTTAAGTGCCTTGATCAAGGACACGCTCGCAAGAATTTTCACCTGTCGGCTTGGGTATTCAATACCGGACCTTTCAGTTACTGGCCAACGCCCTAACTCCATGGTTGCTGGCTTTACACATAGCACATTACATACAGAGGCAATCAAGAGCAGTCAAATATTGCTGAGTAATAACTGGTTGAAAATTCTCCAACTTGACAGTAAAAAACAGTATCACATTTTAGTGACAAGTTACGTTTTCTGTCTTATTTGGATTGTATTTATGACAGATATAATTTCTGTGTGCATAGTAACCTTTAAGATATATAGCCGGAGAGTAAACAGTAAGCACTTTGTTGGAAATTCATGACCTTTAGACCTTGTTTTTTAAGTATAGCTGGTTAGTTTTATCCCAGCTTGTGACACACGTGCATGTTAGTGTATTATGTGAAGAGATTTAGGTTGGCTTTAGGTGATGTCTAGCCACTGACCATTTCAAAAGCACTGTCAGGCAAAAAGCGCCAGATAACCTTATTCACAAAGGAATGTGGCTGTTACCCATCACAGCTGGAATGAGGGGTCATATCAGGAATGGGTAATATTTAACATTGAATTTCCCTCGCTGTACGGTAGAAACGGGTCACGGACGTGCGGCTTAGGGTGGTGCTTCAATGAGAGAGAAACAGCAGGCCGACATTGAGATGGCTGTTGACTCACTGGGGAGAAGGGATATAAATTGGAGTGGCTTCCTTAAAATATTTATGGAAAGCCTTCCTCCCTGGCTGGGTCTACGGGCGACACTGTTTCAGGTTGTTGGTATGTTATAACACGGTATTCATGCTGTTGACATTACATTGCAATTACTAACTAAAACTATGCCTTAGCTTGTCCATGGTATTTTCCAGTTGAACCAGTTCAAGTGGATTCCGTAACAGGTTGTGATGCCTGATTCAGAATCACTGATTATAACCGACACACTCGGCTACACTAATAGCCTATACAGGCTAATTGTAAAGAGAACTTAGACGAATGGATAGAATTCTCTCAAAACGAATCAAACAAAAAAAACACCTAATGCAACATATCTTTGGAATGAAAACTCTGCAGCTTAGGACCCAATGCTAACTATCCACTTCAATGCATCTTCTGGCGTTGTCTGACTTTATGAGAGACTCTTGTGCTTAACTCGGTTTCCAAACAGATGAATCATCGTCTGTTATGGCTAGATCTGAGTGTACACAAGCTCTGGGAGACGGTCAAATGACAGACTTGTCCATTTGCTTGTTTAGACAAAAGAAAACTAAGAACAGCCCAGAGGCTTCAAGAGAGTATGGAACCTGACAAGGTGTTACAGTCATTTGGCCATGGCTTTTTTAATATCAGGTGTTGTGATGGTTGAGGATTTAATGTCAATGATCTGGCTAACAATATACTTCTAGTATAGCTGGTCTATATTGACCACCATCTCATTAACCAACGTAATTCTGCCAAACACTTATTTGAGGCAGAATTTAGATAAACTACCTCAAAAGTTGGGGTACTTAGAATGTCTTGTTTTTTAAGAAAACACATTCTATTGTCTTAAATAATGCACAGTGAAGAGCGACTTCAGGATAATGGCCTTCTAGCCAGGTTTTCCTCGTCAGTGTCTGCTGTTCTTTTGGCCTCTTATCTTTTTATTTTTAATGGCTTGTCCTGTGAAACAGATTTTTCTTTGCAACTCTTCTAGAGCAGCATCCGGGAGTTGCCTCTCACTGTTGACGTTGTGTCACGCCTGACCAAGTTTGCTTTGTATGTTTTTTAATGTTTGTTTGGTCAGGGTGATCTGAGTGGGCATTCTATGTTGTATGTCTATTTCTATGTGTTTGGCCTTGATAGGTTCCATAAGGCAGGTGTTGTCCATTTGGTCTTGATTGGGAACCATATTTAGGTTAGACTGTTTGTATTGTGGGTTGTGGTGTGATTGTTCCTGTTTTGTTCTTTTTGTAATGTCACCATACGGGATGTTGCGTTTTGTTCGTTTCCGTTTTGTTTTTGTTCTTGTTTTTAAGTTTTCTAATTAAAATTGGATAATCATCATCTGCTTTGGTCCCTCTGATCCTTCTTATATCACTCCTCAGATGAGAGGAAAACGATCGTGACACGTTTGGAGCTGGTGCTTTTGCGGGTACTATTTATGGCTGCCAGTTTAGATTGGTGAGGCACGGTTCTCAAACTAGCCACTCTAATGTCTGTCCCTCGTACAATGTTTATTGGCTAATTTCTCGCATGGAATACGCTGTCATTTCTCAGAACAAGAATAGAGCCTGACGAGTTTTAGAAGAGAGTATTTGTTTCTGGCCATTTTTTGCGCCTGTAATAAACCACAACTGCTGATGCTACAGATCCCAACAAGTCTAAGCGGCAGTTTATTGCTTCTTTAATCAGGACAAGAGTTTTCACTGTGCTAACATAATTGAATAAGGGTTTTCTAATGATCAATTAGCCTTTGAATGATATACTTGGATTAGCTAATACAAACTTGCATTAGGAACAAGGAGTGATGGTTGCTGATGAATGGCCTGTACCTATGTAAATATTCCATAAAAATCTGCCGTTCCAGCCTACTGTCATTTACAATATTAACCAATGTTTACAATGTCTACAATATTCGACCTGATCAATTTGATGTTATGTTTAATGGGCAAAACTGTGATTTCTTTCAAAACAAGGACATTTCCTAGTGACCCAATCTTTTTGAACGAGTGTATCCAGTTGAAGTCGGAAGATTTACAATACACTTAGGTTGGAGTCATTAAAACTTGTTTTTCAACCACTCCACAATTCTTGTCTAACAATATAGTTTTTGGCAAGTTCCGTTTCGGACTCTCCTTTGCACATGACAGCAAGTCTTTTTTCACAATTGGTTTTTCAGACGTCATTACTTAATAATTCACTGTATCACAATTCCAGTGGGTCGCAAGTTTACATACATAAGTTGACTGTGCCTTTAAACAGCTTAGAAAATTCCAGAAATTATGTCATGGTTTAGAAGTTCTGATAGGCTAATTGAAATTATTTAGTCAATTGGGAGGTGTATCCTGTGGATGCATTTCAAGGTCCTACCTTCAAACTTCAGTGCCTCTTTGCTAGAACATGCATGGAAAATCTAAAGAAATCAGCAAGACCTCAGCAAAAAAATTGTAGACCTCCCAAGTCTGGTTCATCCTTGCGGAGAATTTTCCAAACGCCTGAAGGTACGACGTTCACTGTACTAAAATAGTGTGCAAGTATAAACAGCATGGACACGCAGCCATCATACGCTCAGGAGGAGAGCGTTCTTTCTCCTAGAGATGACAACTTGGTGGAAAAGTGCAATAATCCCCCAACAACAGTAAAGACTTTGTGAGATCTGAGGAAACGGGTACAAAAGTATTTATATCAAATAAACGCGTCTATATCGACATATACCTGAAAGGCCGCTCGGCAGGATAGAAGCCACTGCTCCAAAACCGCATAAAAAAGCCAACTAGGTTTGAAACTGCACATGGGGACAAAGATCGTCTTTTTGGAGAAATGTTCTTGGTCTGATAAACAAAAATAGACTACTGTTTTGGCAATAACGAACATCCGTTATGTTGGAGGGAAGGGGGCTGTTGCAAGCCGAAGAAACCTCCCCACCGGAGTACGAGGATGGCGCATCATGTGTGGAGGTCTTTGCTGCAGGAGGGAAATGGTGCCCTTCAACAAAATAGATTGGCATCATGAGAAGGACAAATTACGTGGATATAATTGAAGCAACATTCAATGACCTCATCGGAAGTTAACAGCTTGGTTGCAAATGGGTCTTCCAATGGACATGACCCCAAGCAACATTCCCAAGTGTGGCAAAATGGCTTAAGGACAACAAAGTCAAAGGTATTGGATGGCAACAGAAAGCCTGACTCAATCTTATAGAAATGTGTGGGCATACACTGAATAATGTGTGCGAACAGGAGGCTTACCCACCTGACTCAGTTACAGCCAGCTTGTCAGGAGCATGGGCCAAATTCCACCCAACTTATTGTGGTAAACTTGTGGAAGGCTACCGAAACGTTTTGACCAGTTATACAATTTAACGGCAAATGCTACCAAATACTATTGAGTGTATGTACACTTCTGTCCACTGGGACTGTGATGAAATATATAAAAGCTGAAACTATAATCATTCTTCTACTATTATTGTGAATTTCACATTCTTTAAATGAAGTGGTGATCTAACTACCTAAGACGGGGAATTTTTTACTGGATTAATGTCCATGAATTGTGAAAAGCTGAGTTTGAATGTATTTGGGTTCAGGTGTAGTAAATTCGACTTTCAACTCGTATGTATAACAATTAGTAAATGCTTGTGTTCTGTCAGCAGCCAAGATTATTCTTTGTCGCACTTCATAATGTTTGAGTAGTTTCTAAGAACATATTCTATTAGTGTTGAAGTTCCTTCCGAATGATTAGTGCTACACAACGGTCTGCCATCTACCGGTACAGTTGAAACTGGGACATCTGTGAAGAGCCACTACTTTCACGTGCCAGTGCCATCGAACGGAGAAGGAGGAAAAAGAGAGAGAGATATGCTAATGGTTAGCTGGTATTGATTCAGGAATCCTTATTTCCTAATGGTAAGCTGGTATTATTCAGGATCCTTTATTCTAATGGTTAGCTGGTATTATTCAGGAATCCTTTATTCCTAATGGTTAGCTGGTAATTATTCAGGAATCCTTTATTACAATGGGGTTAGGCTGGTATTATTCAGGAATCCTTTATTCCTAATGTTAGCTGGTATTATTCAGGAATTTTATTCTAATGGTTAGCTGGTATTATTCAGGAATCCTTTATTCCTAATGGTTAGCTGGTATTATTCAGGAATCCTCTATTCCTAATGGTTAGCTGTATTATCAGGAATCCTCTATTCCTAATGGTTAGCTGGTATTATTCAGGATCCTCTATTCCTAATGGTTAGCTGGTATTTATTCAGGAATCCTCTATTCCTAATGGTTACTGGTATTTTCAGGAATCCTCTATTCCTAATGGTTGCTGGTATTATTCAGGAATCCTCTATTCCTAATGGTTAGCTGGTATTATTCAGGAATCCTCTATTCCTAATGGTTAGCTGGTATTATTCAGGAATCTCTATTTTCTAATGGTTAGCTGGTATTATTCAGGAATCCTTTATTCCTAATGGTTAGCTGGTATTATTCAGGAATCCTTTATTCCTAATGGTTAGCTGGTATTATTCAGGAATCCTTTATTCCTACTGGTTAGCGGTATTATTCAGGAATCTTTATTCCTAATGGTTAGCTGGTATTATTCAGGAATCCTCTATTCCTAATGGTTAGCTGGTATTTCAGGAATCCTTATTCTAATGGTTAGCTGGTATTATTCAGGAATCCTTTATTCCTAATGGTTAGCTGGTATTATTCAGGAATCTCTATTCCAATGGTTAGCTGTGGTATTATTCAGGAATCCTCTATTCCTAATGGTTAGCTGGTATTATTCGGGAATCCTCTATTCCTAATGGTTAGCTGGTATTATTCGGAATCTTTTCTATGGTTACTGGTATATTCAGGAATCCTTTATTCCTAACGGTTAGCTGGTATTATTCAGCGAATCCTCTATTCCTAATGTGCTGGTATTATTAGGAATCCTCTATTCCTAACTGGTTAGCTGGTATTATTCAGGAATCCTTTATTCCAACTGGTTAGCTGGGTATTATTACAGGAATCTTTTATTCTAATGGTTAGCTGGTATTCAGGAATCCTCTTATTCCTAACGGTTAGCTGGTATTATTCAGGATCCTTATTCCTAAGGTTAGCTGGTATTATTCGGAATCCTTTATTCCTAATGGTTAGCTGGTATTTATTCAGGAATCCTTATTCTAACGGTTTAGCTGGTATTATTCAGGAATCCTTTATTCCTAATGGTTAGCTGGTATTATTCAGGAATCCTCTATTCTAATGGTTAGCTGGTATTATTCAGGATCTTATTCCTAATGGTTAGCTGGTATTATTCAGGAATCCTTTCTTCCTAATGGTTAGCTGGTTTTATTCAGGAATCTTATTCCTAGGTTAGCTGGTATTATTCAGGATCTTTATTCCTAATGGTTAGGGCTGGTATTCTTTCAGGAATCCTCCTTATTCCTTATGGTTGCTGGTATTATTCAGGACTCTTTATTCTAAATAATTCACTGGGAGGAAAGTGGCTGAGCATATCCTTAGAGACAGTGTGGGTTTTCAGCTAGTCAATAGCAACTCCACAAATAGACAGGGACCAGATTGTTCACCAGGTGTATAAATCTGAAGCATTCCACTCTAGGTTAGTAGAGTATCAGTTAGCGTTATTCTTTCTAGGTTAGTTAGAGATACAATAGCATTATTCTTTCCTAGGTTAGTAGAGATATCAGTTAGCGTTTATTCTTTCTAGGTCGTCAGAGAATCAGTTAGCGTTATTCTTTTCTAGGTCAGTAGAGATATCAGTTAGCGTTATTCTTTCTAGGTTAGTAGAGATATCAGTTAGATAATTCTTTTAGGTCAGTAGAGATTAGTTTTAGCGTTATTCTTTCTAGGTTAGGAAGATTATCAGTTAGCGTTATTCTTTCTAGGTCAGTAGAGATATCAGTTAGCGTTATTTCTTCTTCTTGACTGTGACAATTGATCTTGATCTTATTTTGTGT
>NW_019942968.1:104538-122219 GCF_002910315.2 Salvelinus sp. IW2-2015
GAGAAACAGTGGAGAACAGAAGGAGAGGCAGAACAGATGAGAAGAGAAGAGTGGAGAGCAGAACAGAGGAGAAGAGAGGAGAGCAGAGGGAACAGTGGAGAACAGAGGAGAGCAGAACAGAGGAGAAGAGAAGAGTGGAAGGAGAACGAGGAGAAGAGAGCAGAGCAGAGAGAAGAGAGCAGAGCAGAGGAGAACAGTGGAGAACAGAGGAGAGCAGAACAGAGGAGAAGAGAAGAGTGGAGAGCAGAGGAGAAATGGAGAAAACAGAGGAGGCAAGAACAGAGGAGAAGAGAGCAGAGCAGAGGAGAACAGTGGAGAACAGAGGAGAGCAGAAACAGAGGAGAAGAGAAAGAGAGGAAGAGCAGAACAGAGGAGAAGAGAAGAGTGGAGAGGCAGAACAGAGGAAAGAGAAGCAGAGCAGAGGAGAACAGTGGAGAACAGAGGAGAGCAGAACAGAGGAGAAGAGAAGAGTGGAGAGCAGAACAGAGAGAGACAGAGGAGAAACGGAGAACATAGGAGAGCGAACAGAGGAAGAAGAGAACAGAAGGAGAGCAGAACAGAGGAAAGAAGAAACAGAGGAGAAGCAGAACAGAGGAGAAGAGAACAGAGGAGAGAGAACAGGAGAAAGAGGAGAGAGCAAGAACAGAGGAGAAGAGAGGAGAGCAAGAACAGAGGAGAAAAGAGGCAGAGCAGAGGAGAACAGAGGAGAAGAGAGCAGAACACAGGAGAAGAGGACAGGGAGAGCAGAACAGAAGGAAAAAGAAAAAGAGAGAGCAGAGGAGAAGAGGACAGGGAGAGCAGAACAGAGGAGAAGAGAAAGAGCAGAGGAGAACAGAGGAGAAGAGAGCAGAACAGAGGAGAAGAGGAACAGGGAGAGCAGAACAGAGGAGAAGAGAACAGAGCAGAGGAGAACGAAGGAGAAAGAGAAGAGCAGAGGAGAACAGTGGAGAACAGAGGAGAGCAGAACAGAGGAGAAGAGAACAAGCAGAGGAGAACAGTGGAGAACAGAGGAGAGCAGAACAGAGGAGAAGAGGAGCAGAGCAGAGGAGAACAGTGGAGAACAGAGGAGAGCAGAACAGAGGAGAAGAGAACAGAGCAGAGGAGAACTGGAGAACAGAGGAGAGCAGAACAGAGGAGAAGAAGCGAGAGCAGAGGAGAACAGTGGAGAACAGAGGAGAGCAGAACAAAGGAGAAGAGAACAGAGCAGAGGAGAACAGTGGAGAACAGAGGAGAGCAGAACAGAGCAGAACAGAAGAGAGGAGAGCAGCCAGAGGAGAAGAGGACAGGGAGAGCAGAACAGAGGAGAAGAGAACAGAGGAGAAGAGAGCAGAGTAGAGGAGAACAGTGGAGAACAGAGAGAGCAGAACAGAGGAGAAGAGAACAGAGCAGAGGGAACAGTGGAGAACAGAGGAGAGCAGAACAGAGCAGAACAGAGGAGAAGAGAACAGAGGAGAAGAGAGCAGAGCAGAGTGGAGTGGAGAACAGAGGAAGCAGAACAGAGCAGAGGAGAGCAAGAACAGAGGAGAAGAACAGAGGAGAAGAGAACAGAGGAGAAGAGTGGAGAACAGAGGAGAGCAGAACAGAGGAGAAGAGAGCAGAGCAGAGGAGAACAGTGGAGAACAGAGGAGAAGAGAACAGAGCAGAGGAGAGCAGAACAGAGGAGAAGAGAACAGAGGAGAAGAAAGAACAAGGAGAAGAGTGGAGAACAGAGGAGAAGCAGAACAGAGAAGAAGAGGGTGAGAACAGAACAGAGGAGAACAGTGGAGAACAGAACAGAGGAGAATCAGAGGAGAACAGAGGAGAACAGTGGAGAACAGAGGAGAAACAGAGGAGAACAAAAACAGAGGAGAGCAGAACAGAGGAGAACAGTGGAGAAAGAGGAGAAGAGAACAGAGGAGAACAGTGGAGAACAGATGAGAAGAGAACAGAGGAGAACAGAACAGAACAGAGGAGAGCAGAACAGAGGAGAACAGTGAAGAATAGAGGAGAGCAGAACAGAGGAGAACAGAAGAGAGGAGAGCAGAACAGAGGAGAAACAGTGTAGAATAGAGGAGAAACAGAACAGAACAGAGGAGAACAGTGGAGAATAGAGGAGAACAGAACAGAGGAGAACAGAACAGAGAGAGGCGAAACAGAGGAGAGCAGAAACAGGGGAGAACAGAACAGAACAGAGGAAACAGTGGAGAATAGAGGAGAACAGAACAGAGGAGAGCAGAACAGAGGAGAGCAGAAACAGAGGAGAGCAGAACAGAGGAGAGCAGAACAGGGGAGAACAGAACAGAACAGAGGAGAACAGAAAAGGAGAAGCAGAACAGAGGAGAGCAGAACAGGGGAGAACAGAACAGAACAGAGGAGAACAGTGGAAAGAATAGAGGAACAGAACAGAGGAGAGCAGAACAGAGGAGACAGCAGAAACAGAGGAGAGAGCAGAACAGAGGAGAGCAGAACAGAGAGAGCAGAACAGAGGAGAAGCAGAGAACAGAGGAGAGCAGAACAGAGGAGAACAGTGGAAAGAAAAGAGGAGAAGCAGAAACAGAAGAAGAGCAGAACAGAGGAGCAGAACAGGGGAGAGCAGAACATGAGGAGAACAGTGGAGAATAGAGGAGAACAGAACAGAGGAAGCAACAGAACAGAGTGAGAAGCATTTGTGTTGCTTACAGGAAAGGGTAAACACATGCTGCCTGAAGAGAATGTTCCTGCATTAATGTGTGTGTGTGTGTCAGTGCCCAAATACCCAAATATGGTCATGAGAGGAAGCTCAGTAACCGGCACTGGGAGAGAGGGAACTGGGCCGACATTCTGACCATTTTACAAACAGAGTGGACTCAGTTTTGTAGACTTTACCCTTTAAAAAAAGGGTAAGGTCCCTTTAAAGGTCCCTTACCCTTTGAAAAAAAAAACAAATGCAGAGTTTAGGAAGAGTGCAAAGGGCGATTTGAGTTATTGCACACACGCACTTCACAGAGTAGGCGTTCCCTAATGGAAATATGCAAATACAAACTCGAACGTGCCAATAGGTTCTCACTAGCTGGTGCTTGTCTCTGCACCCCTCCGTGCTTGTTCTGCCCACTCAGCTTCACTGGCCTCCCATTAGAAATGACAGGTTGTGGTGTATCTTGGGTTAGTTAGTAAAAAAAATGAAGATATTTGTCAATGCCCTCCATGGCTGGGATCTCTATGCTAATTCCCGGACTAATCCATCGAAAATAAATGTATTTCCAATCTGACGAAGAATTGTTATTTAAGAAATCACTGACGCTAAAGATTTTTTTGTTTTATTCTGAGACAGAAAACCAAACCTCTCCTTATCACGTGAACTCTCCGTGTGTACAGTCCGGAAGACATTATGGATGACATCACACTGCTTGTCTCTCCTGCTCAAATGTATCATTTGACGTTGAAAACACAAAACAGAGATAATGGAACATTTCTGCTGTTTCATTTTGTTGTCCTCATCACTATGTGCATCCCAAACGGCACCCTATTCCCTACAAAGTGCACTACTTTTAGCCAGATCCCTAGGGGCCCTGGTCAAAAGTAGTGCACTATGTAAGGAACAAGGTGCCATTTGGGGCACAACCTATTACATCACGTCAGAGGACAACAATATGCTGATGACAGAGAGCATCATGGGAGTGGAAAAAGAAGGAACTATCGTATCTTGTTTTGGCAGAATCCACGGTGTGGCACCCGCCCCTGTGTGTGTTTGTGTGTGATTGTGTTACATGAGGCTGTATCTGGCGTTCTCCAGTTTGCTCTAGTTTATTCACTGTTTTGTCTGACCTGGAAAGACATGCAACGATGATTAATAACTTCAACCAGTATAGTAACTAATCCCCTGGACTGTTTCTCCCCTCAGCCCTGTGTCGTAGTATCACTGCTGTAGCAGCAGCAGCAACATATCACTTAGCAGACGCTTGTATCCAAGGCCATCTACAGTACATGGTGTGCATTTGGACTATGTGTATGTGTTCCCATTAAGTACAGTAGTCTAAAACCCCTATAGAACGCCGACATCCCCAATGGCACCCTATCCCCTGGGACCTTGTCAAAAGTAATGCATTATTATGGTGAATATGATGTCATTTGGGACGCATATTGTCTCACACCGCCTCTCCTCTTCTGTGTAACGGAGGACCCGCGGACTACAGAGGTGCCTGGGCCACGGACGGCTGGGCAGGCTAAGCTGCGACATGCCAATAAAACTTGATATGTAAAAAATGTCCTCCATCACCTTGATAATAGGCTTCTGTTGCACTACAGCCTGCCTCCCCTGGGCGGATGGATAAGAGGCTAGTAGCTGCATGGGGAGAGTCTGGAGGAATAATTAAATGATATAAACATCTCTAGCCATCACGCCCTCCGCCTTGTGCCTCATGCAAACTTTATGGCCGAGCTTCCCTGCACCCGCAGCTGAAAAATTAAGTGGACAGCCTACTCTGACGAGCAACGTCACTGGCTGTGTTTAACCTTGCAGTATTTCTTCTGGTCAAATATTACACTCTCAATATTATTGTCCCTGCCTAATCTTAGACAATATTTCCGGGTGTTTAGTGCAGGGTGTATTGTTGCTTTAACGTCAGATAAAACAATAAATGGTTTCCTTGTTTATGGTTTGAGGGGGGAAATTAAATTGATTCAAAGGAGAAATGTGCTGATTTATGATAGCGTGCGACAAACAAAATAAAACACGTTTTGTTGTGATTTCTAAGTGACTTTAACTAGATGACGTTGTCATACTTGCCAGCTTGTTTCGGGGGCAATCTAGCTCATGATCCTGAATCAAACCATTACTTACAGCTACCAACTCTAACAGCCAAATTAAACACACGTTGTCGTTCAGTTTGACTTTTGATACAGAACTGGTTCAGGGAAAATAATAATAAAAAGCATTTCAACAGGCGCCAATGATTCGGTTCAGACTGATAAGTCTACTTAATACTCTTCTGACGTTCAACAGTTCTATTGAAAAAGTCATTTTTCAATACTGTTAAAATGCTAATATTGTCCAGAGTCCAGCTTCATTTAAGGACGTCAGCACATTCTGAAAAGCTGCTTTCTAAGTCTTGTTTTACAATCTTTCCCCTCATGAATATAGCACGAATAAACTATTTGATTAAAATGAATGCCAATGTTTGTCTGATATCAAAATTGTAGTCCTCGGTAATCTCTTTCCTCTCCTCCTAAGGTTAGGTTGAGGGATAGCAGGGTGCCCTGGGGGGGGGGGGGGGGGGGGTTGTAGGGAACAGACCTGATGAATAGGGTTAGGATGAGGGTTAGGGTATAGGAACAGCCCTGAGAATAGGGAGGATGAGGGTTAGGGTATAGTGGAACAGACTTGAGGAAAGGGTTAGGATGAGGTTAGGGTATAGTGGAACAGACCTGGAATGGGTTAGGATGAGGGTTAGGGTATAGTGGAACAGACCTGAGGAATAGGTTAGGATGAGGTTAGGGTATAGTGGAACAGCCTGAGGAATAGGTTAGGATGAGGGTTAGGTATAGTGGAACAGCCCGAGGAATAGGTTAGGATGAGGTTAGGGTATAGTGGAACGCCCTGAGGAATAGGGTTAGGATGAGGGTTAGGTATAGTGGAACAGCCCTGAGGAATAGGGTTAGGATGAGGGTTAGGTGTATAGTGGAACAGCCCTGAGGAATAGGTTAGGATGAGGGTTAGGGTATAGTGGAACAGCCCTGAGGAATAGGGTTAGGAGTGAGGGTTAGGTTATAGTGAACAGCCCTGAGGAATAGGGTTAGGATGAGGGTTAGGGTATAGTGGAACAGCCCTGAGGAATAGGGTTAGGATGAGGGTTAGGGTAAGTGGAACAGACCTGAGGAATAGGGTTAGGATGAGGTTAGGTATAGTGGAACAGCCCTGAGGAATAGGGTAGGATGAGGTGAGGGTGGTATAGTGGAACAGACCTGAGGAATAGGTTAGGATGAGGGTTAGGGTATAGTGAACAGACCTGAGGAATAGGTTAGGATGAGGGTTAGGTTAGTGGAACAGCCCGAGAATAGGGTTAGGATGAGGTTAGGTAAGTGGGAACAGCCCTGAGGAATAGGGTTAGGATGAGGGTTAGGGTATAGTGGAACAGACCTGATGAATAGGGTTAGGATGAGGGTTAGGGTATAGTGAACAGCCCTGAGAATAGGGTTAGGATGAGGGTTAGGGTATAGTGGAACAGACCTGAGGAATAGGGTTAGGATGAGGTTAGGTTAAGTGAACAGCCCCTGTTCACGAAGACCTTAGAGAAAGGGTTATTAAGTAAAATTGTCTGTGTCTATATAAGGCCAACACTATTTTCAGACGCAATCTCTCGCGGCGTAAGATGGCTAACTGACTAAACCAATGAATCAATGGATGAATGAGATCCTCCATGTAATTTACATCTCACAGATGGATCCTCACAACATTGTATTCGATAGCTTTCCTTGCTCTGGTGTCCATCTATTGCCTAAATGACATTAGAAAAAAGGGAAGACATACTGAGCATGTATTCCCGTTATAAAAAGAGGAGTCCATAATGAAGAACATGGTGCGTTAGTGAGATAGCCCTGTCTCTGTCTGTCACTAGGAATACGGTTAATGACCTCTTATAAATGGTGCTGTGCCAAGGACGTTTTAATCATCTCTGTCTTTGTTTCCTAATTTAGTTTTGATTGGCATGAAAATGCATCGCAGCACTCCGGATTCAGGTTCCAACCATCATCAGCACTTCCTGGTTGTGAGGGAGGGAACATACACCTAGATGCGCGCACACACGCACATGTGAGGACAGCACACACATGCGGGCACTCGCACACACACACCCACACACACCACACAACACCACACACACACACACACACACAACCACACACACACACACACCACACAACACACACACACACACACACACACATTAATGCAGGAACATTCTCTTCAGGCAGCATGTGTTTACCCTTTCCTGTAAGCAACACAAAGAGATCAAGATCAATTGTCACAGTCAAAGAAAGAATAACGCTAACTGATATCTCTACTAACCTAGAAAGAATAATGCTAACTGATATCTCTGCTAACCTAGAAAGAATAACGCTAACTGATATCTCTACTAACCTAGAAAGATAATGCTAACTGTATCTCTACTAACCTAGAAAGAATAACGCTAACTGATATTCTCTACTAACCTAGAAAGAATAATGCTAACTGTATCTCTACTAAACCTAGAAAGAATAATGCTAACTGATATCTCTACTGACCTAGAAAGATAATGCTAACTATATCTCTACTGACCTAGAAAGAATAATGCTAACTGATATCTCTACTAACCTAGAAAAGAACAATGCTAACTGTTATCTCTACTAACTAGAAAGAATAAGCTAATGATATCTCTACTGACCTAGAAGAATAACTTGCTAACTGATATCTCTACTAACCTAGAAAGAATAACGCTAACTGATATCTCTACTGACCTAGAAAGAATAACGCTAACTGTTATCTCTACTAACCTAGAAAGAATAACCCCTAACTGATATCTCTACTAACCTAGAAAGTGGTTGATCATGGTTAGCCTCACTTACTAGAAGATACAACAGACTCTGGATATCCCAGTTGGAATATTCCCGGAGTTAGGAGGGAACAAGTAGGAAATCCAGATGAATCAAACTCGGAATTCTCAAAATCCTAGGAATTTACCTGAATTTTGCAACCCTAGTAAGGTATTCAGAGCAACTCATTCCTTCTGAATATTGTCTTTAAACTGAAACCTCTCCAGAACACTCATCTCCTTCTTTGAAACCCCTCCGGAGATGTGACTGGCACGCCATCTCCACTTCTGCATACCTCCCTGCCCTTTTCTAGCTGTCGCAGGCAACTCATAAACTATAACTAAAGGGGACGAAGAAATGTAATAGCACGGCAGAGCTGTGTGTTATAGTTCACCAGGGGTCAACTTATTGCTCCAGCACAGCTCACTGGATTGCTATAAGAAATAAAGGCCTCGCGAAGTAGATTATGGGACTGCTGTGTCCCTGCTAGGGATGGGCATTTGGGTGATTCCTCAAGAAACTACAGTGTATTTCGAAAGTATTCAGAACCCTTGACTTTTCCACATTTTGTTACATTACAGCCTTATTCTAAATTGTATTGAATAGTTTTTTCCCCTCATCAATCTACACACAATACCCCATAGTGTAACTCTGTGTTGTCTGTTCACACTGCTATGCTTTATCTTGGCCAGGTCGCAGTTGCAAATGAGAACTTGTTCTCAACTAGCCTACCTGGTTAAATAAAGGTGAAATAAAAAAAATTAAAAAAAATAACGACAAAGCAAAAGACAGACATTTTTGCTAACTTATATATATAAAAAAATCAGAAATATAAAATGCACATAGGTATTCAGACCCTTTACTCAGCACTTTGTTGAAGCACCTTTGGCAGCGATTACAGCCGCGAGTCTTCTTGGGTTTGATGCAGCAAGCTTTGCACACCTTGCTCACCAAAGCTTGCGCTAGCGAACTTGCAACATTGTATAAAATATTCTGGTCCCTCAGTTTCCAGGGCCAGTGAGCTCAGGACAGACACAGCTGTAGGCTATTTGCACAAGGGATAAGAAGCACCGAAACCTTAAATTGTCTCCTGCTTCAGCTCCTGTTCCTCTTATAAAATATTAGCTCAAAAGTATTGTGGAGCTCCTGCACATAAATATAAACAGTACCAGCACCCCAAATGAGTACGGGAACCTATTTCAGCCCTAGTCAAGCTCTGATAATTAGTAAATCATGTAGGCCTATTTTATAACGTTTCCACTGGATCGGAGCATGACATTTTTCCCTTTCACGCTGAGTGGTTGTCGAAAGGGAGAGAGCTGGAAAGATTTTTGAGGAACTATTGTAATTCTCAATGGATGTAAAAACAGACTTTGTTTGCGGTGAAGAAAACATTACTCCACATGCCATTAGTGGTGGTGCGATAAGCCAATCAGAAAAACTATCAGATCCCCAAATGAGCACATGTATATGCCTACATTTGCACGCAGCCTATAGGTCTACTTCTATGCATGCGCGTACTTACTCAACATTGACAGGAGCGCTCCAAACAAAATACAATGACAAAATTAACAAAACTCGTCAACAAAATGAAATAAACTAAAACTTGTTTCTGACAAGTGTAGCACAGGTTGTGCCCCCTGTAAACAATGTGTCCACTCCAATAACGAGAACGGGAAGACTGGAACAATGATATTGATCCTATTAACCGAAATTACCATAACCAAAGTAACAAACATTGTAGATTAGAAATTATAGGAATTAACGGGAAATGTACTACTGGTGATATATACATGTAATGGTGAATAGACACAAACAATCAAAAGCAAACAATTCACACAAATAAGTTATGAAACAATGAATGAGCACAAATTAGCGGGAGAGAGCGCATTCTGGAGAGAGAAGTAGCATTGTTCATCTGGGCTCATGGTCCATCCGTCATCTTCATTGGCCGTGCAGTATTTACGGTGGTATGGCCTTAGCAGAAGTCAGGGCATTCATACTTCTTGCGTTCAGGGGAGCAGTGCAGAGCTGTTGTGAAGGAAGTGAGTTTGTGTTTATACAGGATGTACCGCCCCCACCTACCGTCAACTAATCATGTCAATGTGTAGCTATACAGAGCCCTTCGCATTGTTCAAACATGTGGGAGACACAATGGCGATGCGGAACGGGGCTCGATTTGGCATCTGGAGGCTCCGCAATTGCTTCACACACACACTCCATATAGATCCTTCCACCACATTTTCGGATCAAGCATGAATTGGCTTTTAGTCTAGGCCTCCTCAATGGATAAGTTCAGTGAGCGCAAATATATATATACAGTACCAGTCAAAGGTTTGGACGCACCTAATCAATCCAGGGCGTTTTCTTTATTTTTTACTATTTTCTACATTTTAGAATAATAGCGAAGACATCAAAACTATGAAATAACACATATGGAATCATGTAGTAACCCAAAAAAGTTTTAAACAAATCAAAATATATTTTATATTCGAGATTCTTCAAAGTAGTGTCATGACGTTGCCCTGTTGGTGAGGTTTATGACCCCCATAAATACCTTTCCCACTTTTCTCTCTCTACTCTACAGAATGGACTCTTGGAAAGCCCTGTGTTAACATAGAGATAGTATGGTAACATCAAAAGATTGGGAATGGAACAATCTTTATGTAATCCAACCAGTTGAAGGTGTCCGTTTGTACTTAAAGAATATGATGTCAGATCAGTTATTGTCTGGGACATTATATCTGATGATAGGACGACATAAACTGTGTCTTGGAAAGTCTACACATAGTTATCAGATTCACATGGAATTGTTGTGCAATTTAAATGTTTAAATATGAAAATATTTGTGAAAAGATGAAATTTAATTTTAGCTTTTAAAATGAGAGAATTGTTTTCATAAGTAAAATATGCTCAATCAGTGGCCACACCCACGTGAATAGGCATTGCTTGGAAATGATGAACCAAAGCCTTTTCTACATTTCTAAAAGAGCCCACGGGACCCAATTCACAGCAAACTAAGCCAACCTCTGCGCAAGCTCTGGTTGCACGACTACAACATAACCAAATTAAGATTGTGTTCCCGATGACGTGAGGACTAATGTCCGTACGTTTAAAAGGGTGAATTTCAACGTGGAGGTGACGATTGCCATCCTGGAAGGATGAATTTCGACAATACCAACCAGAATATAGCATGAGGTTACAGTATGGCAACTTGGTATGAACTTATTCACTATAGAAGTGATACATCCTAGACGTCGAGTTATCAGCAGCAGCTGTAAACGTGCGTTGCCTAGGAGAGGACGGACAATCTCTTCAGAACGACAGGGTACTACAACGTATCCGTTCTACCACACGCCGATGGTACTACAACGTATCCGTTCTACCACAAGACAACAGACTACAACGTATCCGCCCAGAAATATTCTTCAAAGGACAAGGGAGATCACTGCTGGGCAACCCAGCCTTCCATCTTCAACCAGTCTATCAAAGCGCAGCTCAGAGTAAATATATTTCTTGCATTTTCCTTTTTCGAATGGGCGGTTATTTAGAATGCATAAGAATCTGTATTTACGATGGCATAGCTTCATAAGGACCGATAGAGACCCAATCCTTTTGCTCGTCAGTCTTCCCGCGCTTTCATTCAAAGCCAACCCCCTTTCTTTGTGCAACCAGCCGTCATACCGGTTTCGTCTGCTAGGGACGTTTTCTTTTATTACATAATTAGTAATCAATGTATGATCCATCCTGTGTATAAATAATTATGTGTGATTATTTAGTAAATAAATAAATAAATAACATTTTGCTTTTCTGATTCATCTTGTTAGCCAGGGTTCGTGAAGATAACCAAGAATTCTACGACGTTCAGATGAGACTGAATAAGGTGACGATTAATAATTGACTGCTATTGATATAAAAGATGACCAGGTCTTTAAGAGTTTATTCGGAAGGCAACAGCTCTATAAACATTCTTCCGTGGTGCCCCGACTTCCTAGTTAATTACATTTACATGATTAGTTTAATCAGGTAATATTAATTACAGAGAATTGATTTTATGAAATAGCATGCCATTTAATTTAATCCATAGTAAAAGACATGACAGTAGCCATCCTTTGCATTGATGACAGCTTTGCACACTCTACCTTCACCTCTCTCTCACCCTTTTATCTCTCTCTCTCCCCCCTCTCCCCCTCTCTTTCTCTGTATCTGCAGACCATGATGTGATTTCTGATACCTCCGTTATCACGCAGGAAGCAGACATGTGGCCCTGGAACTAGAGGCCTAGACCCTGCTCCTGCCTGCTGGATGCGAGCCCAAATCAATTAACAGCGATTTAATTCTCAGATAGCCTGATGCTAAATGGTAATTGCCTGAATACACAGTGATCATACTCATAATGAAAACTGCTATTGGCATCATAAGCAGTGTATCGGCATTCACAGCTGCAGCTATTTCACCGGTAATCGCTGAAACATTGATTTACATTGACCCTACCAATTAAAGAATGAATGGCCCCTGAAGAGAGATGATTCATATTCTGATAAGGCTGTAGCTAATATCCTTGTTGACGTGTGCCTGGTAGGCCAGAGGCTAAGTGTAGAACCAGCTAATGAGTGATATGAGCTTATTTAATTGAAAGACTCCAGTCATATAAAGATCATTGGACTGTTACAAGAAGCATGCAGGCTAACAATGATTAACTTGGTTTCAAAAAAGTCCCAGGAATAGAATGATATTATTGAACCACTGGTTATGAAATTAAGCAGGGTGATTGCCATAGAATAGCACGTACACAGAGTAATACTCCTCTGTCCAAGTCTGGACTAATACGGATTACATACTGGGTGTGAAATTGAATCAATCTGGGTGCTCAATAACTCAAAGAACAGTTGAAAATGACCCCATTTTGACGCTGACCCCAAGCTGAAAGAGCCCAGACATTTTAAAAGCAACCCTGGGAGTCTGTCATGGAGTCAGCGTTTTCAAAATGCCTCTGTATGGCTGAATAATGTATCCTATGAATAAAACACATTAGTTACAAAACATATTGAATTATTCACTTTTCAAAGCCTCTATATACAAGATATTAGCTCTTCACTCATTGGGTCTCTCTCTCTGTCTCTCTCTCTGGCTCTCTCTCTTCTCTCTCTCTCTGTGTCTCTCTGTGTCTCTCTGTTCGTCTCTGGTCTGCTCTCTCTGTCTCTCTCTGTTCTCTCTGTCCTCTCTGTCTCTCTTCTTTTCTCTCTTCTTTTTCTCTCTTTTTCTCTCTCTCTCTCTCTCTCTCTCTCTCTACTCTCCTCTCTCTCTCTCTCTCTCTCTCTCTCTCTCTCTCTCTCTCCTCTCTCTCTCTCTCCTTCTCTCTCTCTCTCAAAAGATCTTGACATTTTAAACAGTGACTGTTTCCAGATGAGGATCTTTGATCGGGCTGGTACACACACACACAACATACACACACCAAAAATGGATTCCACACGCCACGTGTGTGGCTAAACGTGGCCTGCTAGCTGTTATTTTTCAAAGCTAAAGAGCCCAAATAGAGAGGCCCTCACTCATGGAAAAAGTTACCGCTATACACCCCCTTTTACAATAGACAGGCACACCACTTTAGTCCTCAAAGCAACATGCTAACTTCAAGGGGTGTTCTCTTGCTGCTAATATTCAATGCTAATGACTCTGTGTTTTATTCCCCAAGACTCTCTCAATCAGTCTGTGCTGTAATCAGGTGCCTGTGCTGTAAATCAGTGCCTGTGCTATAATCAGTGCCTGTGCTGTAATCATGTGCGTGTGCTGTGTAATCAGTGACTGTTTGGGCTGTAATCAGTGCCTGTTGCTTGTAATCCAGGCGTGTGCTGTTAATCAAGGCCTGTGCTGTAACATCAGTGCCTGTGCTGTAATCAGGGCCTGTGCGTACATCAGTGCTGTGCTGTAATCAGTGCCTGTGCTGTAATCAGTGCCTGTGCTGTAATCAGTGCCTGTCTGTAATAATGCTGTGCTGTAATCAGTGCCTGTTGCTGTAATCAGTGCCTGTGCTGTAATCAGTGCCTTGCTGTAATCAGTGCCTGTGCTGTAATCAGTGCCCTTGCTTGCTGTAATCAGTGCCTGTGCTGTAATCAGGTGCCTGTGCTCGGTAATCAGTGCCTGTGCTGTAATCAGTGGCCTGTGCTGTAATTCAGTGCCCTGTCGTGTAATCAGGGCCTGTTTCTGCTAAATCCAGTGGCTGTGCTGTAATCAGTTGCCTGTCTGTAATCCAGTGCCTGTGCTGTAATCAGGGCCTGTTCTGTATAGCGTCTGTATTCAGTGCTGTGCTGTTCAGTGATCAGTGCGCTGAACAGTTGTGCTGTAATCAGTGCCTGTGCTGTAATCAGTGCCTGTGCTGTAATCAGTGCCTGTGCTGTAATCACTGCCTGTGCTGTAATCAGTGCCTGTGCTGTAATCAGGGCCTGTGCTGTAATCAGGGCCTGTGCTGTAGAGACAGATGGAAAAAATGAGTGCCTGTGCTACATCCCAATGAACATCAAGATGGCAACAGAGAAAATGAATTTAGAAAATTGTTACATTGACATGCTTTAATTTCAGGTCTATCTCATCACACGTCAAGGAATCATTGCCAAGTGGTGAGAAACTCCAGTGAGGTGAATCTAAATGTGTTGTGGCCCCTGAGAGATCTACATGCAAGATACAATGTTTCTCTCTTGAGGGGAGAATAAATGAAAATCCATCAAATACTGTATGTTCCCATTACTGAGAGGTTGTGAGACCAGCAGAATACATATGGGATTCAGAATTCATTACACATTTGCATGTGTAAAAAGGTGTGTGTGTGTGTGTGTGTGTGTGTGTGTGTGTGTGTGTGTGTGTGTGCTATCCTAACTTTCAGTCATATCTCCCTTACTACCTTTCGTACTGCATCCACTGGTGAGCTCTACATAACTACATTTGGGGAAAGGAAGGGGCCTGTCTATGGAAGAGAAGCAGGACTTACTAGGGCGCAGTATGTCTCAGGTGGGTCTCCACAGGTGATGTTGGGTGGGTCCACCGTGACCTTCAGGTACTTGGTCATGTCCATGGCCTCAGGTTGGCAGGCCATATAATCCCAGGTGAGTCCTTCGTCCGTGTACACCTGAGACTTACACACGTCGTAGTGTCCCCAGGCAGCAGGGTAGTGCTGCATGGTCTGGCACACACTCGCCCACAGCGCCTGCAGTGTCAACAACAGAGGGAAACGCATGGCGGCTTCCTCTCAGACACGCTAGAAAAGGGCTGTTTCTTTCTCAATGAGGAATCACTGTTCTTCCTCTCTCCCGAAACAGAGACAGAGAGACAGAGGAAAAGGGCTTTGGAGTTTATGAAATAATCCAACCTTTACGGAGAGAGGAGCCAAGGAACTGTGGCAGCATGCCAGCCTGCTGTTAACAGCTTGATGAGGAGGAGGGCAAGGTGGAGGGGGAGGGGGGAAACACTTGTTTTGGTCTGGAGTCCTCTCCCAACTCCTGTCCTGGTCTCTGCCGTCTAATCTCTCCGGCCGGGTGGGAACGAGGGGGAATCACAGTACGCTGAGGTACGGGGTTACTGGCCCTTCCAGAAGAGAAGAGGATGGAGGGAGGAGAAGTAGGTGTGGAGGAGGAGAGAGGTGACAGCCCCTGGAGGAGGCAGCCTTTTGACACGCTGATGGAGAGATGAGTGACAGGCCGCTCAGTTTTGTTTGCTGTCAATCATGTTTCTGTTCCGCCCGGCAACGCCACCCAGGCTCTGTAGGGAGCGAGGAAAGAGGAGAAAATTAGAGGGTGAATGCCAGACGGGAGGATAGAGTTTGAAAGAAGTGTTTGTGTGCGTGTGCGTGTGGTGTGTGTGTGTGTGTGTGTGTGTGTGTGTGTGTGTGTGTGTGTGTGTGTGTGTGTGTGTGTGTGTTTGTGTGCGTGTGTGCGGTGTGTGTGGTGGTGTGTGTGTGTTGTGTGTGTGTGGTGTGTGTGTGTGTGTGTGTGTGTGTGTGTGTGTGTGTGTGTGTGTGTGTGTGGTGTAGATGGATAGAGTTTGACATTAGCAGGCGCTGACAGATCCTTGAGGTGGGGGTGCCAGGTTGGGCATAGTGGATGTGTACATTACAGAGAGAGATTGGATAATCCAACGCTGGGCCATCAAGGTGAATTGGATGCCTTTCATACATAAGCCCACACCTCACCACTTTGGCTATCACTTTCATGGGTTTCTGTTCTACACCCCTCTCCCAGAGGACCAAGACTACCAGCAGCTCTTCAATTCATCTTCTTAAGCCTGTGTATAGTCCTCTCTGTCTAACATTGAGATGGGCTAAAACACTGCCTAGCTGAACAGCCTCAGATGCCATGAAATAGGAATGCCATCAGCTTTAAAAATATGTATAACATATTTTTTATTTGCTCACAACTTATTGCAAATGAATACAGTAATATCTATCTTATACTACTGTAAAAGTACAATATTTTGTCATATTTTATTTGAAGAAACATTGTCATTCTCCAATCATTTGAGTCAGATATGGTACCTCTATAACCCATGAACTCTTCTACTCATACAGGCAGCAATAGAAACACATCTATTTTCATGAATGTAAACAATATAATTCTGTTATATTGAAATCCATCATATCAATCATGATGACCATTAACGCTATGGGTGGAATCTTGATTATATCCACCACTCTAGATGAGATGAGAAGGGAAAGAGAGAGAGATGGTGGTGAGAGAGAGAGAGATGGGGATAAGAGAGATATGGGGATGGAGAGACAGAGAGAGAGAGAGATGGGGATGGAGAGAGAGAGAGGATTGGGGATGGAGAGAGAGAGGAGATGTGGATGGAGAGAGAGAGAGATGTGGATGGAGAGAGAGAGAGAATGGGGATGGAGAAGAGAGAGAGAGATGGGGATGAGAGAGAGAGATGGGGATGGAGAGAGAGAGGTGGGGATGTGAGAGAGAGAGATGGGGATGGAGAGAGAGAGAGATTTGGGATGGAGAGAGAGAGAGATGGGGATGAGAGAAGAGAGAGAGAGGGTGGAGAGAGAGAGAGGATGGGGATGGGGACTGTATATATATAATATGACATTTGTAATGTCTTTATTGCTTTGAAACTTCTGTATAGTGTAATGTTTTATGTTAATTTTTATTGTTTATTTCACTTTTGTATATTATCTACCTCACTTGCTTTGGCAATGTTAACACATGTTTCCCATGCCAATAAAGCCCCTTGAATTGAATTGAGAGAGAGAGAGAGAGAGAGAGAGGAGAGAGAGAGAGAGAGAGAGAGAGAGAGAGAGAGAGAGAGAGAGAGAGAGAGAGAGAGAGAGAGAGAGAGGAGAGAGAGAGAGAGAGAGAGAGAGAGAGAGAGAGAGAGAGATGCTTATTTATTTTAACTTGTGTGCTTTAAAACCATTTTGTACATTGTTACAACACTGTTTATATTAATATAACATTGTAATGTCTTTATTGTTTTGGAAACTTCTGTATGTGTAATGTTTACTGTTAATTGTATTGTTTATTTCACTTTTGTATAATATCTTACCTCACTTGCTTTGGCAATGTTAACACATGTTTCCCATGCCAATAAAGCCCCTTGAATTGAATTGAATTGAGAGAGAGAGAGGATGGGATGGAGAAAGAGAGATGCAGATTGAGAGAGAGAAGAGAGAGATGGGGATGGAGAGCGAAAGAGATGGGGATGGAGAGAGAGAAAGAAGAGGGATGGAGAGAGAGAGAGAGAAAATGGATAGAGAGAGATAGATGGCGAGAGAGAAGGGGATGGAGAGAAGCAGAGCGAGAGAAGGGGGTGGAGAGAGAGAGAAGGGGAGGAGAGAGAGAGAGGGAAGGGGGTAAGAGAGAGAGGGAAGGGGTGAGATGGAGAGAGAGGGTGGAGGGGTACGAGAGAGACCTCACTGCTAAAGAATAAGAATGCCAATGGAAGAGACGTGGGCAGGTAAACGGAGGAGCATGGGCAGGTAAAACGGAGGAGACATGGGCAGGTAAAACGGAGGAGACGAGGGCAGGTTAAAACGGAGGAGACGAGGGCAGGTAAACGGAGGAGACGAGGGCAGGTAAAAACGGAGGAGACGTGGGCAGGTAAAACGGAGGAGACGAGGGCAGGTAAAACGGAGGAGACGAGGGCAGGTAAAACGGAGGAGACGTGGC
>NW_019942968.1:124437-124927 GCF_002910315.2 Salvelinus sp. IW2-2015
CAACACCACACCACACCCACAGCCTAATTGCCCCGTATGTCGCTGCTGGAATAAAAGAGCAGTGCGTTCTAGTACAAGGCTTTAGATAAGGGAGAGGGGACAGAGATACCAGGCTAGATAAGGGGAGAGGGGACAGATATACCAGGCTAGATAAGGAGAGAGGGGACAGATATACCAGGCTAGATAAGAGGAGAGGGGACAGATATACCAGGCTAGAAAAGGAGAGAGGGGACAGAAATACCAGGCTAGATAAGGGGAGAGGGGACACATATACCAGGCTAGCTAAGGAGAGAGGGGACAGATATACCAGGCTAGATAAGGAGAGAGGGGACAGATATACCAGGCTAGATAAGGGGAGAGGGGACAGAGATACAAGGCTAGATAAGGGGAGAGGAGACAGATATACCAGGCTAGATAAGGAGAGAGGGGACAGATATACCAGGCTAGATAAGGGGAGAGGGGACAGATATACCAGGCTAGATAAGGGGAG
>NW_019942968.1:127388-131921 GCF_002910315.2 Salvelinus sp. IW2-2015
AAATTACCAGCTGATAAGGGGAGCAGGGTGACAGAATACCAGGCTCTATAAGGGGAGAGGGACAGATACACCAGGCTAGATAAGTGAGAGGGACAGATAATACCAGGCTAGATAAGGGGAGAGGGGACAGATATACCAGGCTAGATAAGGAGAGAAGGGGACAGATATACCAGGCTAGATAAGGGAGAGGGGGACACATATACCCGGCTAGATAGGGAGAGAGGGGACAGATATACCAGGCTAGATAAGGAGAGAGGGACAGATATTACCAGGCTAGATAAGGGGAGAGGGGACCTAGATACCAGGCTAGATAAGGAGAGGGGGGACACATATACCAGGCTAGATAAGGGGAGAGGGACAGAGACACAAGGGGAAAGGGGACAGATATACCAAGCTAGATAAGGGAGAGGGGCCAGATATACCCAAGCTAGATAAGGAGAGAGGGGACAGATATACCAGGCTAGAATAAGGGGAGAGGGGACAGATATACCAGGCTCTATAAGGGGAGAGGGGACAGATCACCAGGCTAGATAAGGGGAGAGGGACAGATATACCAGGCTAGATAAGTGGAGAGGGGACAGATATACCAGGATAGATAAGGGGGGAGTGGACAGAGACACAAGGCTCTATAAGGGAGAGGGACAGATACTACCAGGTTAGATGAGGGGTCAGAGATACCAGGCTCTATAAGGGCAGAGGGGACAGAGTATACCAGGATAGATAAGGGGAAGGGACAGATATACCAGGCTAGATACGGGGAGAGGGGACAGATATACCTAGGCTAGATGAGGAGAGAGGGGACAGAGATACAGGCTAGATAAGGGGAGAGGGACAGATGACAGTATACCAGGCTAGATAAGGAGAGAGGGGACAGATATACCAGTCTAGATAAGGGGAGAGGGGACAGAGATAACACGGCTAGATAAGTGAGAGGGGACTGAATTCCCAGGCTAGATAAGTGGGAGGGACAGATATACCAGAGCGAGATAAGTGGAGAGGGACAGATATAACCAGGCTAGATAAAGCGGCGAGGATGGGGACAGACGATATACATGGCTAGATAAGTGGAGAAGGGACAGATATACCAGGCTAGATAAATGAAGAGGGGACAGATATATACCAGGCCTAGATAAGGGGAAGGGGGCAGATATACCGGGCGGTAGATATGTGGAGAGGGGACAGATATTCCAGGCTAGATAAGGAGAGAGGGGACAGATATACCAGGCTAGATAAGGAGAGAGGGGACAGATATACCAGGCTAGATAAGGGGAGAGGGGACAGAGATACCATGCTAGAATAATAGGGAGAGGGGACAGATATACCAGGCTAGATAAGGAGAGAGGGGACAGATATACCAGGCTAGAAGGGAGAGGGGCCAGAATATACCAGGCTAGATAAGGAGAGAGGGGACAGATAACAAGGCTAGATAAGGGGAAAGAGGGAAAGAATACTATAGCAGGCTAGATAAGGGGAGAGGGACAGATATTACCAGGCTAGATAAGGGGAGAGGGGACAGATATACCAGGCGTGCTAGATAAGTGGAGAGGGGACGATATTTACCAGGCTAGATAAGGAAAGATTGGCAACGAAAGAGGGGCACAGATATACCGGCTTAAAGGAAAGAGGGGACAGATATACCAGTCTAGATAAGGAAGAGAGGGGACAGATATACCAAGCTAGATAAGCGGGAGGGAATATATACCAAGCTAGATAAGGGGGAAGAGGGACAGAGATAGATCAGCAGGTCATTATCGCCTCTTTACAATTCAGACAATGGTCCTTCCTCTCATTATGCCCAACTAAACCCAGTGTCACCGGCAGAGGAGAGGAGCGTACTGTGCATTTTAATTGAGACCTGGGCTATTTGGGGCAGGTTGTCGACTTCTTCTCCCATCGATCAAAGGATAATGTGGGACACTCCAATATTCACTGCACATTGAAATGTGGTATTGAAAACAGACCCTGTAAATAGCTACTGACCCTGGAACTGACCCTGTATATAGCTACTGCCCTGGAACTGACCCTGTATATAACTACTGACCCTGGAACTGACCCTGTATATAGCTAATGACCTGGGAACTGTCCGGTATATAGCTACTGACCCTGGAACTGTCCTTGCTATATAGCTACTGACCCTGGAACTGTCCCTGTATATAACTATGACCCTGGAACTGACCTGTATATAGCTACTGACCCTGGAACTGTCCCTGTAATATAGCTACTGACCCTGGAACTGACCCTGTATATAGCTACTGAACCTGGGACTGACCCTCTAATTAGCTACTGACCCTGGAACTGACCCTGTATATAGCTACTGACCCTGTATATAGCTACTGACCCTGTATATAGCTACTGACCCTGTATATAGCTACTGACCCTGTATATAACTACTGACCCTGTATATAGCTACTGACCCTGGAACAGACCCTGTATATAACTACTGACCCTGCAACAGACCCTGTATTAGCTACTGACCCTGGGACTGTCCCTGTATATAGCTTACTTCCTTCTGGTGTTCTTATTTCTTATGTGTATTTTTTGTGTGTTTTTGTTCTACCTTGTTATTTCTGGTACTTACATTGTTCCTGATTGGTGCATTGTTGTTTTGGAAGAAAGGCATTTCACTGTACTAGTCCATGTGACTTTAAAACATTGAACCACACTGGGGAAACTGGGTTTAACAGGATGTGAAAGACATTTAAGAAGTGAACTTGTATTTCGATAAATACAATATATGTTCAAAGATGATATATGTCCTTAGTTGTGTGATAAAATAGGTCCTGAATAGATGACATGTTAAAATGGTAAACCATTTATTGATAATGAAGCAATGCACACAAACCAAAACTGTAAAATAAACATCATATTTACTGAACTATTTCACATGGAATAGGAATAGATTCCCTTATACAGACTCTTCCTACAGTACACTAAATCAAGGGTTTCCCAAACTCAGTCCTGCAACCCCCCCCCCCCCCCCCCCAGGGTGCACACAGGTGGGGCCCCAGGACTGAGTTTGTGAAACCCTGTAATAAATGACTTGTATTTTCAGTGATTCCTGCTCTAAGGTAACCTAGGTGAACAGTACTGGGCTCCTGGCTCACTGGCTGATGTGGCATACATAGACTGGAGGGTATTTTTGGGACGTAAGATCCTACCAATGATGCTGAGGTTGGTTTTATATTTAAACCCATAAATGTTTTACAGGGTCCTTATGACCTGCTAGAGAGCTCTGTCTCTCTCTCTTTTTCTCTCTCAATCTCTCTCTATCTCTCAAGCTGTGAAACACCCCCTTGCATCCGCTTCCATGTCGTCCCTGGGGAAACTCGAGCACGGCTGAGTGTTTAAAAGTCAGTTAGGGAAAGACATGCATGCTTGGCCCGGCAGTGGTTACAACTACAGCAGTAGCTTCTAAATGACACATGTGTATGAATACCCAACGTCTTCATCTCCCTCCATGTCCTCTTCATCCTACATCACTGCCTCCCTACCATCCTGCCCATCCTCCTCACTTTTCACCTTTTCTTTTTGCCTTCTCAGATGTTCCTCATCTCCCTCTGTCTCCCTATACGTGTCTCGCTAAACAAAGCCAGTGATGTGCATGGCTTACGTGGGAGAAAGACAGACAGAGATGTGGAGAGAGAGAGGGAGTGAGAGTGTGAGAAAAAAAGAGAGAGAAGGGGAGTGAGAGACACAGAAACAGAGAGACAGGAAGCTTGGCCAGCATCACCGGGAGCCTTTTCTTTCTCCTTAGATTCCTGGGCCTGCCTTCCTTTCCCAGAATCGCTAAATCTTCCCTGTTAACAAACTGCCAATATGACAGTCCTCATAAATAAACATGTGGCAGACAACCGGAGAACGCCCCTGCAAACATGACAGCCAAACGTTCAATGTTCCAGAATGTGTGACGGACCTAGCACATACTGTGGCACGCCATCACCACAACACCAGCCGATCCCCACACTCCCTCCCCTCTGTCTTCAGCGCGTCTCTGCTGCCAATCTGCATAAAGGTGTATGATCTTTCTTTAATAATTACGTGGTGTAGACTAGCTAATGGATGAAGCTATAACAACTGTTCCAGTGATTCAACATGGCTGTCTGTCAGGGAGGAGAGCAGGGAGAAATCAAAGAGGAGGGTTTGGTCTTGGCTCCTGGCTCCCCAGAACATCGGTGGAACATGACAGCCATCCCTTCCCCCTCTAATACAATCTGATTGTTGTAGCCAGACAGGTCCCGGACCTCTGAAGGCAAGACAATCCCTCAGCTCAGCTGCCAAAACGTGCTTGACTTGCCCCTACAGCTCTTTCTGTCTCTCTCTCTCTCTCTCTCTCTCTCTCTCTCTCTCTCTCTCTCTCTCTCTCTCTCTCTCTCTCCCAGCTCTTGTAGGATAGGCCCAGCAAGGATATATGGTAGCATGGCTGGCTACTCCACAGGTCCACCTCCAGCCCATAGGAAAGGCCAGTCAAGGATAATATGGTAGCCATGCCTGGCTACTCCACAGGTCACCTCCAGCCCATAGAAAGGCCCAGAC
>NW_019942968.1:131986-137493 GCF_002910315.2 Salvelinus sp. IW2-2015
TCTCTCTCTCTCTCTCTCTCTCTCTCTTCTCTCTCTCCGTCTCTCTATCTCTGCTTCCTCTCTCTCTCTCTCTCTCTCTCTCTCTCTTCTCTGCTCTCTCTCTCTCTCTCTCTCTCTCTCTCTCTCTCTCTCTCTCTCTCTCTCTCTCTCTCTCTCTCTCTCCTCTCCTCTCTCCCCCCCCACTCTTTCTCGTACTCCCTCCCCTTTCACACTCTCCTTCCTTCCTCCGTCCTCCCTCTTACAAGCTAGGGAAAATGCCACATGCACTTTGTGTGTGAGAGAGTGGCACTTTTGACAGGGTGACTCTTGAGAAGCCGTCTGTGTGGAGCTATGTGTGTTTGGAGCTCGGGGGGTCTTGTTACTGCAGCACCAATATAGAAGCATACTGCAGCACCACATATAGAAGCATTACTGGCAGCAGCCACATATAGAAAGCATTACTGCAGCACCACATATAGAAGCATACT
The DNA here is from genome assembly GCF_002910315.2 of Salvelinus sp. IW2-2015. Classification (NCBI taxonomy): domain Eukaryota; kingdom Metazoa; phylum Chordata; class Actinopteri; order Salmoniformes; family Salmonidae; genus Salvelinus; species Salvelinus sp. IW2-2015. The sequence goes on from NW_019942968.1 coordinate 132,454, forward strand.
GCCAGGCAAAAAGAGAGGTCTACACCGTCACTAGCACTCCTTGACCCCCTCCCTCCACTCACACATTCGTCCTTCTTCCTCCTTACCTCTCCCTCCCTCACATTCTGCACTCTTCCTCCTTACCATCTCCCTCCTCACATTCTCCTCTTCCTCCTTACCTCCTCCTCCTCACATCCCCTTTCCTTACTCCTTCACACTCCCTTCCTCCTTACCTCTCCCTCCCTCACATTCTCTTCCTCACTTACTCCTCCCCTTCATCTTCTCCTCTCTCCCTCCCTGCAACATTCTCCTCTTCCTCCTTACCTCTCCCTCGCCTTCAACATTCCTTCCCTCTTCCTCCTTAACTCTCCCATCCCCTCACATTCTTCCTCTTCCTCCTTACCTCTCAACTCTCTCACATTCTCCCGTCCTCCCTTCCTCCCTCCCTCACATTCTCCTCTTCCTCCTTACGCTCCCTCCCTCTCATTCTCTCTCTTCTCCTACTCTCCACTCTCTCACATTCCCCGTCCCCCCTCCTTCCTCCCTCCCTTCCTTCTCCCTCCCTCTTCAATCTCTCTCTTCCCAGCAAGGATAATATGGTAGCCATGCCTGGCTACTCCACAGGTCCATCTCCAGCTCTTAGGATAGGCCCAGCAAGGTAACCCACTGGAAATAGACAACATGTGTTGTAATCGTAATATGTGTGCATAATGGCTGATACTGTTATAATTAGCTTTATCAAAATCCATCAACAAGCAATGTTTAAATTAAAGCATCCACAGCTAAATAGTAAGGTAAATACAGTAGCAAGTGTTACTACTGACAACATGGCAAAGCTATGAGTGGGACTGAATTCGGACTATCGCTCTTACCAAATTTGATCAACATCATAATCTAAGGGTGAACATAATATTATTTAATATTAATTGTAAGGTGAATAATTCATTGTCAGGTATATATATGTATATATATACAAAGACACACATACATACACAGAGCATTCGGAAAGTATTCAGATCCCTTGACTTTTCCACATTTTGGTAGGTTACAACCTTATTCAAAAATGTATTCAATTCTTAGTTTTTTTTCTCATAACTCTACCCAATTTTTGCTAATTTATTAAAACTAGAAAACTGAAACATAACATTTACATAGGTATTCAGACCATTTACTCAACACTTTGTTGAAGCAGCTTTGGAGTCCTCTTGGGTATGARGCTACAAGCTTGTCACACCTGTATTTGGGGAGTTTCTCCATTCTTCTCTGCAGATCCTCGAAAAGCTCTGTCAGGTTGGATGGTGAGCGTTGCTGCACAGCTATTTTCAGGTCTCTCCATAGATGTTAGACCGTGTTAAAATCCGGGTTCTGGCTGGGCCAATCAAGGACATTCAGAGACCTGTCCTGATGCCACTCCTGCATTATCTTGGCTGTTTGCTTAGGGTCATTGTCCTGTTGGAAGGTGAAGCTTTGCCCCAGTCTGAGGCTCTGGAACAGGTTTTCATCAAAGAACTCTCTGTACTTTGCTTCTTTCATTTTTGCCTCGATCCTGACTAYTCTCCCAGTCCCTGCCAATAAAAAACATCCACACAGCATAAAGCTYCCACCACCATGCTTCACCGTAGGGATGGTGCCAGGTTTGGCATTCAGGCCAAAGAGTTCAATCTTGGTTTCATCAGACCAGAGAATCTTGTTTCTCATGGTCTGAGAATCCTTAGGTGCCTTTTGGCAAACTCCAAGTGGGCTGTCATGTGCCTTTTACAGAGGAGGGGCTTGCGTCTGGCTAATCTACCACAGAGGCCTGATTGGTGGAGTCCTGCAGAGATGGTTGTCTTTCTTGAAGATTCTCCCACCTCCACAGAGGAAATCTAGAGCTCTGTCAGAGTGACCATTGGGTTCTTGGTCACCTCCCTGACCAAGGCCATTCTCCCCCGATTGCTCAGTTTGGCTGGGCGGCCAGCTCTAGGAAGATGGTTCCAAACTTCTTCCATTTAAGAATGGTGGCCACTGTGTTCTTGGGGACCTTCAATGTTTCTGTTTTGGTACCCTTCCCCAGATCTGTGACTCGGCACAATCCTGTTTCTGAGATCTACAGACAATTCTTTCGACCTCATTGKTTGMTTTTTTCTCTGACATGCACTATCAACTGTGGGACCTTATATTGTCAGGTGTGTGCCTTTCCAAATCATGTCCAAACATAATAATTTACCACAGGTGTCCTTCAAGTTGTAGAAACATCTCAATGATGATCAATGGAAATAGGATGCACCTCAGCTCAATTTCGAGTCTCATAGCAAAGGGTTTGAATGCCTATGTAAATAATGTATTTCTGTCTTAAAATTTTAATATATTGTCTAAAATTTCGAAAAACCTGTTTTTGGTTTGTCATTATGGGGTATTGTGGGTAGATTGCTGTGATTATTTTGTTTATTAATACATTTTAGAATAAGGCTTTAACGTAACAAAAATTTGTAAAAAGTCAAGGGGTCTGAATACTTTCCGAAGGCATATTATATATAAACCTTACAATGAATAAAAGGAATAACTCTGAAAGTCCACATGTGAACATTGCAGCACTTGTTTTAAAAGTTATGTAAAATCAAATTACATAKAATGATTTACTACTACTAATAACAACAACTACAAACCAAAACATATTAACAAAGAAACCATGTAGGTAAGCCCATTATAACATCAAACGGAAATTAACTAGTATGCCATAAAATATATTATATGGAGTATAATGCAATAATGTGAACCAATCTCAACTGTATAATATACATACTCCTGACTCTTAGCCRGCATCTTCTCATCACCATTACTTTTTAACCACATCTAATCAAAGCCAAGTCAGAGGATAAACCTGGATTTGAAAAGCACAAGTAAAGCGAGGACAGAAAGGTGTTCTGAATACAACAACCACTCAAACATATCGCTATGCGTATCAGTACGACAGTCAATACAAGCACACTATCAACCCTTTAAAAAGGATGCAGGATAGATTGTCGTATCTTTTAAAAACCTTTCTATTTTGGTACCCCACTACCCGCACACGCACGTCTCGGGATTAAAATACAGCAGGCGTATGGATAGGACAGGGCTGAATAGAACATAAGAATGAATAGTATCTTTTCAGCGGCATTTCATAACATTGAATGATATATAATCTGGTAGGCTATACGTTTATGATGTATTAATACGGAATTGATTCCACAAGGGGGCGCTTCAACAAATCGCTATTCGCCTAAACTTTGCCAACAGTGCACCCGAGTCCAGTAATTCATGTTCTCATTACATGGAGGTCATTAAATGAGCATGGACGCGTTCAACTTCATTCGTATAGGCTACTGCATTGTCTGCCATGGCAAATTATTCCAAAGTTGTAGGTGGTTTGCCAACAAAACTTAAAGCTACAATTCCAAGAAGTATTGAAACATGAGTATTTCTGCTACCTTCACACAGCATACAATGTTTTAACGAAGACAACAATTTGAACGACTTCAACTTTAATTGTACAATGCAAAATAGACTTAGCTTTCTCTCATGTCCCCTCATATGCATACTTACATTTTGTAGGTTTGCCCTCAATTCACGGTGCACAGTCCAGTCTTTGTAAGTGTTCAACAAGTTCAACACTGACCACGGGAACTCCTTTCAAATGCGCGTGTTAATCTTACTGTGACGAGTTTGGCATAAACGGGATGCTAAAAATTGATGACCAAAGACTGAAAACAAGCTGAATGGAGCTTGAGGCAGCGATTGAATGGTCCCCCCGCGCACACGTAAATCTTCCTGGAATCGCTGTGCAAAGTGGAACATCTCTTTGGCGAAGAGAAACGGGATCAGAAGAGATTTTCTCCCACTTAAATACAAATTGACTGATCGCTGTTAGTGGGGTCTTAGATCAGCACAATCACAGAAAAAAAAGGTGAGTATTTTGACACTGGGCTATGTCCAGCTAGTCATCATTCCGCCATGTGCCATTCCATTATCGGTATTAGAACCGTGTCTGCAGGAGACACACAATTCCACTAGGAATTCCACTCGGACAATTCCACTAGGAAAAACTTTGGAGACCGCTCCGTTGTCTTTCATAAAATGTCCCTTTTATCTGTATCATTTCTTAGATCCACAGTCAATACGTTTGACTCCGGTGAGCGGATATCTGACTCTACCCCCCCTCTCTCTGGCTATGTACTACAGGCAATAAAAGGGGACATGAATCACAGCGCTGCCGAGATTATCCTCCAATGTGCCCGCGTCACGCATCCCTCGCGCATTACACATCACAGCGCATCGCTGCAAACTGCTCAGTGGAGATTGCGGGAAGGAGATAACGCACTTCGAGTCCATCAGATGAAACCGCTCACTCAGCCTAAATATTCTTCTAGAACTCAATATTTCCCCCCCCCAGCAGCGAGCCCTCTTTTAGGACCAGTCTGAGACTCAATGGGGTTGATGTAGCTAAACTTGGAGGACAAATGAGAGATCACTGTGAACCGTGGTTTSCTATACCTGCCACCACTTTAACAAGGACAGAGCAGAGCGATCTATATTAGATAAGCAATCTCTTCCAAATGCGAGCTAGTGATTGCAACCCTTACCTCTACCTCAATACTTGTGCGTTCTGCAGGGTCCTAAAGGGTGCAATTAATTTTGATAATTGTAATTATGATTCATATATTTTTGTTCGTTTTRTAACTATTTTGTTAATATATATTTTTTAACTCTCTTAAATTCAGTTGGTTTGGTTTAATGATATAGCCTAACTATTTAAATGTTAGGTAAACATTTCTCGCGTAATAGGCGCATTGGACATTGTGGTGATGTTTGTGATTGACTTGGAGATGCAGGAAATAACGAAATCAAATTTTTAAACACATAGGCCTATACCATGCCTAAATATGGTGCTCGTGAGCCCCTATATCTACCCGGGTTAAATGAATGGTTTGATAAGTGGAGTAGGCTATAGAGGTCTGTTAAATTAAGACAAGATGAGTAGAGGTCTGTTAAATTAAGACAAGATGAGTAGAGGTCTGTTAAATTAAGACAAGATGAGTAGAG
>NW_019942968.1:138073-146235 GCF_002910315.2 Salvelinus sp. IW2-2015
CACTGCAATTTACCCGCACACTTGCAAAAGGTGGAAACATTTGATTTCTACAGGGGGTTGAGTCCGCAGCAATCTCTCACACGGTCATGATATTAGCCTTGGGGAGGGCGCAGATGATATTAAAATGCTATCCATTCTGACAGTAAATCCTCCAGCGGCGACGATCCGGGGAGAGAATGAACCATAAACAGCACAGATGGAGAATAGGAGAACACGATGAATATTTTATAATGACCCTGCACCTGATTTGCCACTTAGACCGCGTTTCCGGGACACATATTAAGCCTAGTTCCTGGATTTAAAAAGCTATTTTGAATGTTCTCCATTGTGTAGCAAGGAAAGCAGTCTCCTATAGCGTTACTTATAGAGGTCTGAATTCATTAGGCCTATACGCCCCCACACACAGCTCACCACTGAATGAGCAGTGCCATGCATCCATCAGACCTCTGGTCAAATCACATATATTTGTCACGTGCTTCGTAAAACAACAGGTGTAGACCAACAGTGAAATCCTTACTCATGGGTCCTTTTCCAACAATGCAGATTAAAGATAAGATAAAACACAAATATAAATTGGTGAAGATAAATACACAGTGAATAACGAATAAAATAACGAGTAAGTACCAGTACCGAGTCGATGTGCAGGAGGGGTACGAGGCAATTGAGGTAGCTATGTACATATAGGTAGGGGTAAAGTGACTAGGAAACTGGATAAATAGACCGTCGCAACAGCTTAGGTCTAGTGTGTGTGGTGTGTGGTGTGTGTGTGTGTGTGTGTTGTGTGTGTGTGTGTGGTGTGTGTGTGTGGTGTGTTGTGTGTTGTGGTGTGTGTGTGTGTGTGTGTGTGGTGTGGTTATGTGTTGTGTGGTGGTGTTGTGTGTGTTGTGTGTGTGTGTGCTGTGTGTGTGGTGTGGTGTGTTGTGTGTGTGTGTGTGTGTGTGTGTGTGTGGTGTGTGTGTGTGTGTGTGTGTGTGTGTGTGTGTGTGTGTGTGTGTGTGTGTGTGTGTGTGTGGCGTCAGTATGCATGTATGCGTGTATGTGTGCGTGTATGTGTGTATTGGACAGTGAGCCCTACAGTGGGCATATTGACTCAATCAATCTTGTCAGATATTCCCGAACAGAAAGTGTGCAACAGCACTTTGGCAAGTTTTACACGATGCGGCGAACATACAAATAAATCAACGGTAAAGAGAAGCAATTTAGAAATGCTGAATCCAGTGTACTTTCATGGCCTATTTATTGCCGAAGCACTATGTAAGACAATTGATTATCTATGATCTGCTTTTATCATAGACAATTATAAACTTTTCCTGTCAGCTGTCAGAAGGCACACTATCATAAGGTGTCTTATATAGACGCGATCATCCCTCCAACATACCAAAAACAGGTAGGTAGACCTTACCTTTTCTCTCAAAGCTTCATTTCGTAACTTTGCAAAGAATAGTGAAGATCATGTAACACACCGATGTATTTATTGTTTTTAAACCGGGACATTGTTGTTCACGCGGAGAGCAGAGACTCGCTCCGAAACGACTGGTTCACTCCATGGCTTCCCCGGAATGGGGTGAGTGAAGGCGCGGATGTCACTTCAGTTAGTGAAACACCTAGACAGACACATGCGATATCACGCAAGGGTAAAGGGAAGTACTACTTTGGATTCTACCTAATCCTTGTCTGAAAAACTCGTTGGTCGAAAAAAAAATGCAAAGGCTATAGAGACTATCGGCTTGCAGACGGAGCGGTTATAATAGCGACACCCATGTAGTGCTACAGTATACTGACATGTAGTGAATTATCATGTCTAACGAGACACACAGTTCAAGCATTAAAAACAATAGTGGAACCATCGTGTTTAATCAATATCAACGCATTTGTTAAGAGTATATATTTTTTTGCGCCTGTATAGTCATATAGTAAGTAAAATGTCGCAACTAAGTTTTGTAAATCATCTCATGTCAAAAGATAACATTAGAGAACACAGATTGACCAGTGGAAAATCTCTAACAGGTGACAATCATAGAACGGTTGTGGAATCATGATAACATTGCATCTGAGCCCGTCAGAGCCCCTTTTAGCAAACATAGATGGAAGACTGCCACATGGGCTATTTTTGAGTCAGCATGTGAATTGATAAAACATTCAAATTAAGCATCATCCCATTCCTAAAATGGAGAACAATTATTAAAATTGTGTTACAGTGTTATGTGCTCTGCTCAAAATGCATTACACCTTCACTTCAAGAGAAAAAGACCAGACAAACTGTAGCGCTATGTAGATTGCGTCAACTGGCCACTCACATCAGCACCGTGGACAGTTCCTTACACTTTAAATTTGCAGCGGCGCTCATGTCAGCACCGTGGACAGTTCCACAAGTGACTCCGAGGGGCAAAAGCAATCAATCTAATAGGAACATGCGTCATGCCTTCACAATAACCAGCAATGGAATAACACAGGCCGTTTCATGCAATTCTCTTTTCCCGTAATGCCTATTTTATGCCCACTTAGCTACACCAATGGCAGAACAGCTTTATAGTACATTTGAATACAGATGGTATCCACTGAATATCTTTAACCGAGTAGAAATGTTCCCGTTGCATCAACACTTACTCTGAAGAATAGAAGGAAGAACTTAAGTCTATTTAAAACAATGCCTCAGGGTCAGTATACATAACTAGGTAACCAGATCAAGTACCTTACTGTAGTTATAGTCTATAACTCAAAAACCCCTTACCCTGTATGTATAGTCTATAACTCAAAACCCTCTACTGTTTAAGTTATAGTCTATAACTTCAAAGCCCTTACTGTATTATATAGTCCTACTATAACTCAAAGCCCTATAGTTATAGTCTATAACTCAAAGCCCTTCTGTAGTTATAATCTATAACTCAACAACCCTACTGTAAGTTATAGTCTATAACCCAAAGCCCTTACTGTAGTTATAGTCTATAACTCAAGGTCCTTACTGATTATAGTCATAAATCAAGGCCCATAATGTAGTTATGTCTATAACTCAAAGGTCCTTACTGTAGTTATAGTCTATAACTCAAGTCCTTACTGTAGTTATAGTCTATAACTCCAAGGTCCTTACTGTAGTTATAGTCTATAAATTCAAGGCCTTGCTGTAGTTATAGTCTATAACTTCAAGTCCTTACTGTATTATAGTCTATAAAATCAAGGTCATTACTGTAGTTATAGTCTAAACTCAAAACCCTTACTTTAGTTATAGTCTATAACTCAAAGCCCTTTACTGTAGTTGTAGTCTATAAATCAAATCCTTACTGTAGTAATCTATAACTCAAAGCCCTTACTGTTAGTTATAGTCTATAATCTCAAAACCCTACTGTAGTTATTAGTCTATAACTCAAAGCCCTTACTGTAGTTATAGTCTATAACTCAAAGCCCTTACTGTAGTTATAGTCTATAACTCAAAGACCCTTACTGTAGTTATAGTCTATAACTCAAAAACCCTTACTGTAGTTATAGTCTAGTAACTCAAGCCCTTCTGTAGTTATAGTCTATAAACTCAAGGTCCTTTACTGTAGTTATAGTCTATTAAATCAAGGCCCATAATGTAGTTATAGTCTATAATCAAGGTCCTTACTGTAGTTATAGTCTATAACTCAAAGGTCCTTACTTAGTTATAGTCTATAACTCAAGGTCCTTACTGTAGTTATAGTCTATAAATCAGGTCTTGCTGTAGTTTAGTAGTCTTATTAACTCCAAGGTCCTTACTGTAGTTATAGTCTATTAAACTAGCAAATCGAGTCATTACTGTAGTTATAGTCTATAACTCAAACCCTTACTGTAGCTTATAGTTCTATAAACTCAAGAGCCTTACTGTAGTTGTAGTCTATAAATCAAATCCCTTACTGTAGTCCCTATAGTCTCTATAACTCAAGGTCCTTACTGCTAGTTATTAGTCTATAAATCAAGGTCCTTGCTGTAGTTATAGTCTATAACTCAAGGTCCTTACTGTAGTTATAGTCTATAACTCAAGGCCCATAATGTAGTTATAGTCTATAACAAACCCTTACTGTAGTTATAGTCTATAACTCAAGGTCCTTACTGTAGTTATAGTCAATAACTCAAAGCCCTTACTGTAGTTATAGTCTATACATTTAAGGACCTTACTGTTTTTATCGTCTATAACTATCTACCCCTAACAATAACCTCTCAATCGACAAAGGTTGTTCTATCTAACAGTCACTAAACAATTACCTATAAAATATCACACAGACAGAGGGGTAAAAATGGTACTTAAATGAGACCTCAAATGAATCGTGGTAGAACGGATTGCAAAAACCAATTGTGATCCACTGGCCCCTTCCTCTTGTGATTGAAAAGCTTCCATAGCATGTATGTCTACTCTCCCCCGTTCAGCACAACCATGCGTCTTCAAATCTATGTGGAGGTTCGATAGCCGGCACTGCAATCGACACAGACTGCCATTCATGTGCCTCACACTCCATTATTTGTTATCCTACTCTGTCAGTGTGTGTGTGTGTGTGCGTGTGTGTGCGTGTGTGTGCCTTAATCTGAGTGTGGCAGTGTGCTTTTCTGACATATATTGTACATCTACAGCTGTTTTTGCGCCCATCACTGTCTCACAGACGGCAGGCTGAGTATTGGATTTTACCTTGGTTCAATGGACTGTACTGTTGCCTTCATCCGGTAGGTAAGTAAGTGCAAGGCAGTGTGTGTGAGGGGGAGACAGGCTTACTTAACATTTTTTCCTGAATAACAAAACAAAAATAGACTTAGTAATAATCAGGAAGTTTGTTACAAGCACTGGAACAAAAATWGGCCCAGTTTGACAAAATGTGCTACATTGGTGTCAGCAGTGGTATGGTCAGGACACAATAATAGCAAGAATAAAACGATTATGTCGTAAAGCCCAGTAATAGGTGTATTACTACTAAACTGGTAAAGGTATGCTAATTAAGAGAATATCCATTGTGAATTTCACCGTGCGCTCTAGACCTGGCTAAAGTCCCATCGTCAATCTGTGTTTTACAGGCCTCTACTGATACTGCATAGTGTTTAAAACCCAGAACTCGACTCCCCCAAATTGAAATATCATAATAAGTTAAAAAAAAAGAAAAAAAAAAAGAAAACATTACCTGAGAAGAATTACACAGGAGCGTAATCCAAGGAAATTGAAAAAGGATTAGAACCACAAAGGCCCACGTAGTTTGTGGTGGATTTGTACTTCACTCAACCACTGATTGAGATTTGGGTGTCCTGTTCGGATTTGTGTTGTTGCTCTGCAAGCGATTTGGGATGTACTTAACAGCACCAACCAACTCTTTCCCTCTTGTGATTGGTTGCTGTTGTGTCCGTCCATGCAGTCATGCCTCACTGAATTCAGTTCGATGCATTTCTGACACACACACACACACACACACACACACATCCACACCCCCACCACACACCCCACACACACACACAAAACCAAAAACCCAACACACACACACACACACACACACACACACACACACACACACACACACACACACACACACACACACACACCACACACACACACACACTGGATCTCCAGCTAAGCATTGAATGTGAAGTCAGCACAAATGGGGCGGCAGTAGCCTAGTGGTTAGAGCGTTGGGGATCGAATCCCTTAGGGATGGAATACCCGAGCTGACAAGGTCAAATTTGTCGTTCTGCCCGGAATGAGGCAGTTAACCCACTGTTCCCCGCGTAGGCCGTCATTGTGAAACAAGAATTTGTTCTTAACTGACTTGCCTAGTTAAATAAAGGTTAATAATATATATATATTTTTAACAAATCATGGGATAGGGATAAACCCAAACTCAGCAACAAAATAACAGCCCTTTTTCAGGACTCTGTCTTTCAAAGATAATTCGTAAAAATCACTGTTCCATGCTTGTTCAATGATCCACAAACAATTAATGAACATGCACCTGTGGAACGGTCGTTAAGACACTAACAACTTACAGAGGGTAGGAAATTAAGGTCACAGTTATGAAAACTTAGGACACTAAAGAGCCTTTCTGCTGACTCTGAAAAACACCAAAAGAAAGATGCTCAGGGTCCCTGCTCACCTGCCGTGAACGTGACTTAGGCATGCTGCAAGGAGGCATGAGGACTGCAGATGTGCCAGGAAATAAATTGCAATGTCCGTACGTGAGACTCCTAAGACAGCGCTACAGGGAGACAGGACTGACAGCTGATCGTCCTCGCAGTGCCAGACCACGTGTAACAACAACTGCACAGGATCGGTACATCCGAACATCACACCTGTGGGACAGGTACAGGATGCAACAACAACTGCCCAAGTTACACCAGGAACGCACAATCCCTCCACCAGTGCTCAGACTGTCCGCAATAGGCGAGAGAGCTGGACTGAGGCTTGTAGGCCTGTTGGTAAGCAGGTCCTCACCAGACATCACCGGCAACAGCGGGCACAAACCCACCGTCGCTGGACCAGACAGGACTGGCAAAAATGCTCATTCACTGACGAGTCGCGGTTTTGTCTCACCAGGGGTGGATGGTCGATTCGCGTTTATTGTCATAGGAATGAGCGTTACACCGAGGCCTGTACTCTGGAGCGGGATCGATTTGAAAGTGGAGGGTCCGTCATGGTCTGGGGCGGTGTGTCACAGCATCATCGGACTGAGCTTGTTGTCATTGCAGGATGTCTCAACGCTGTGCGTAACAGGGAAGACATCCTCRTCCCTCATGTGGTACCACCAGCCATACTGATCGTTCTGTGTGTGATTTCCTGCAAGACAGGAATGGCAGTGTTCTGCCATGGCCTGCGAAGAGCCCGGATCCCAATCCCGTTGAGCACGTCTGGGACCTGTTGGATCAGAGGGTGAGGGCTAGGGCCATTCCACCCAGAAATGTCCTGGAACTTGCAGGTGCCTTGGTGGAAGAGTGCGATAACATCTCACAGCAAGAACTGACAAATCTGGTGCAGTCCATGAGGAGGAGATGCACTGCAGTACTTAATGCAGCTGGTGGCCACACCAGATACTGACTGTTACTTTTGATTTTGATCCCCCCTTTGTTCAGGGACACATTATTCCATTTATGTTAGTCACATGTCTGTGGAACTTTTTCAGTTCATGTCTTAGTTGTTGGATCTTGTTAAAGTTCATAAAAATATTTACACATGTTAATTTTACTGAAAATAAACGCAGTTGACAGTGAGAGGACATTTCTTTTTTTGCTGAGTTTTTATAGGAACAAATCATAGTATTTGAACAGCTGTACTATGTGCGTCAATGTTTGTGTACAAAAGAGTGATTGAAATGTAGCCTTATTGTCTGTCTGGGAACGGGGTTCCGCTAGCGGGGCGCCAAATTCAATCAACAGAAATCTCATAATCCAAATTTCTCAAACATACAAGTATTTGACATCATTTTAAAGATAAAATTCTCGTTAAACCAACCACAGTGTCCGATTTCAAAAAAGGCTTTTCGGCGAAAACAGAACATATCATTATGTTAGGTCAGCAACTAGTCCAAAACATCCTGTGAATTTGCACAGAGCCACATCAATTTACAGAAATACTCATAATAAACATTGATAAAAGGTACAAGTGTTATTCACAGAATTGGTGCAGCAGGGTAGCATAGTGGTTAGAGCGTTGGGCTAGTAAACGCAAGGTTGCAAGTTCAAATCCCCGAGCTGACAAGGTACAAATCTGTCGTTTTGCCCCTGAACAAGGCAGCTCACTGTTCCTAGGCCGTCATTGAAAATAAGAATTTGTTCTCAGCTGACTTGCCTACTTAAATAAAGGTAAAAAAAAWTAAAATTAAAGATATACATCTCCTTAATGCTGTATCAGATTTCAAAAAAACTTTATGGAAAAAGCAAACCATGCAATAATCTGAGTACGGCGCTCAGATAACAAATCAAGCCAGTTTACTCTGGGCATGCTTTTCATCCAAATGTGAAAATGCTGCCCCCTATCCCAAACAGGTTTTAACAAGACAATGGAACAGTATTGGTGTAAGAATACATGTCCTACAGTATGTCTTACAGTATGTCTTACAGTATGTCTTACAGTACGTCTGACAGTATGTCCTACAGTATGTCCTACAGTATGTCCTGCAGTATGTCATACAGTATGTCCTACAGTATGTCTTACAGTATGTCCTACAGTATGTCTTACAGTA
>NW_019942968.1:152270-153878 GCF_002910315.2 Salvelinus sp. IW2-2015
AGTACTTCTGACAAGTATGTCCTGCAGTATGTCCTGCAGTATTGTCCTACAGTATGTCTTACAGTACTTCTTGACAGTATGTCCTGCAGTATGTCCTGCAGTATGTCCTACAGTAATGTATCCACAGTATGTCTTACAGTATATCTACAGTATTTGTTCCTACAGTAGTCTACTGTACTTCTACAGTATGTCCTACAGTATATCCTACAGTATTCCTACAGTATGTCTTACAGTACGTCTGACAGTAACGTCCTACAGTATGTCCTACAGTATGTCCTGCAGTATGTCCTCTACAGTATGTCCTGCAATATGTCATACAGTATGTCCTACAGTGTGTCTTACAGTATGTCCTACAGTATGTCTTACAGTACTTCTGACAGATATGTCCTGCAGTTTCCTGCAGTATGTCCTACAGTATGTCTACAGTATGTCCTGCAGTATGTCATACAGTATGTCCTGCAGTATGTCCTACAGAATATCCTGCAGTAATGTCATACAGTATGTCTACAGTATGTCTTACAGTATGTCCTACAGTATGTCCTACAGTATGTTCCTACAGTATGTCTTACAGTACTTCTGACAGTATGTCCTGCAGTATGTCCTGCAGTATGTCCTACAGTATGTCCTACAGTATGTTCCTACAGTATGTCCTGCAGTATGTAATACCAGTATGTCCTACAATATGTCTTACAGTACGTCCTACAGTATGTCTACAGTACTTCTGAAGTATGTCCTGCAGTATGTCCTGCAGTATGTCCTACAAGTATGTCTACAGTATGTCTTACAGTATGTGCTGCAGTATGTACTACAGTATCCTGCCAGTATGTTCATACAGTATTGCTTACAGTATTCCTTACAGTTTATTGTCTTACAGAGCTAACTTATACATTTCCTTACAGTACAGTATGCTTAAACCAGTTCTGCCTTCACAGTATGTCCTGCAGTATGTCCTGCAGTATGTCCTACAGTATGTCTTACAGTATGTCCTGCAGTATGTCCTGCAGTATGTCCTGCAGTTTGTCCTACAGTATGTCTAAGAGTTTGTCTTACAGTATGTTGTACAGTACAGTATGTCCTGCAGTATGTCTTACAGTACAGTATGTCTTACAMTTTGTCTTACAGTACAGTATGCCTTACAGTATGTCCTGCAGTATATCCTACAGTATGTCTTACAGTTTGTCTTACAATATGTCCTTCATTATGTCTTACAGTACAGTATGTCTTACAGTTTGTCTTACAGTACAGTATGTCTTACAGTATGTCCTGCAGTATGTCCTGCAGTTTGTCTTACAGTTTGTCTTACAGTATGTCTTACAGTATGTCTTACAGTATGTCCTGCAGTATGTCCTACAGTATGTGTTACAGTATGTCTTACTGTATGTCCTGCAGTATGTCCTGCAGTATGTCTTACAGTACAGTTTGTCTTACAGTATGTCCCACAGTATGTCCTACAGTATGTCCTGAAGTATGTCCTGCAGTATGTCCTGCAGTATGTCCTACAGTATGTCCTGCAGTATGTCCTACAGTATGTCCTGCAGTATGTCCTGCAGTATGTCCTGCAGTATGTCCTACAGTATGTCCTGCAGTATGTCCTACAGTATGAATCTT
>NW_019942968.1:158711-171064 GCF_002910315.2 Salvelinus sp. IW2-2015
CTATTTCTCTTCCTCAGCTATTTCACCACTTTCCTAGCACCTCCTTCCTCTGGCACTCTACTTCCTCCTGGCACTCTACTTCCTCCTGGCACTCACTTCCTCCTTGCACCCTCCTTCCTCCTAGCAACTAGCACTCTCCTTCCTCCTAGCAACTAGCACTCTCCTTCCTCCTAGCAACTAGCACCCTCCTTCCTCCTAGCACTTCCTCCTACTAGCACCGTCCTTCCTCCTAGCGCCTCCTTCCTCCTAGCACCGTCCTTCCTCTAGACCCTCCTGCCTCCTAGCACCCTCCTTCCTCCTAGCAACTAGCACTCTCCTTCCTCCTAGCAACTAGCACACCTCCTCCTACACCCTTCCTCCTAGCACCCTCCTTCTTCTAGCAGTCTTTTTCTTCCTATCGCCCTCCGTCCTCCTAGCACCCTCCTTCCTCCTAGCCCCTCCTTAGCTACTCTCCTTTCCTCCTTGCACCCCTTCCTCCTAGCACCTCCCTTCTTCTCCTAGCAATCTTTTTCTCCTAGCACCCTCCTCCCCTGCACCCTCCTTCCTCCTTGCACCCTCTCTCCTGAGACCTCCTTTCTTCCTAGTTCCCTCCTTCCCTCCGCGCCCTCCCTTCCCTCCTAGCCCCTTCCTTCCTCCCCTTGGGCTTCTTCACTCAAGTTCGTGTTAAGTAATCAAAATGTTGAAATAAAAATGTCCCTAAAAATCACATAATATGTAAAGCTTAGTTTAATAAATTTAGCGTCGTCAGATTCCAGTAACGCCCATACAATAAATCTTTAGAGTGAGTGAGTTTACAATCCTGTGTTGTCCCTTAGACATACGAGCCCCAAATATCTCAGCTGCTAGAGATATCTGCTAAGGAATGGGCAAACAGAACTAATACCAGCATACGTAGTGTGTGAAAAAACCTTGTGGAAGACTTACAAACAACGTTTGACCTCTGCGATCGCCAACCCAAAAGTATGTAAACCATAACAAGAATGTATTTTCGACTAACACTTCGTTTGCTTCTGACTTAGTCCCAGACGAAAATACTTATTTTCCACATAATTTGCAATGAAATCATTAAAAATGACCTTAGCGCATATGTGATCTTTCTTTACGTACTGGGGAAGTATTTATTTTTAATGAGAATACCTCGGGACTAATGAACTTCTGATCAAATCTGTTCATTGTAGCTTGACTACCCAGGAGCTGTCTGAACCACTTATGGATTAATTTCCTACTACTACAGCACCCATACTGCTCACTTCCTTTTCTTACAATGATGAGTGAAAGCTAACAAAAATTAGCTGAGCGGTTCTCTTCTGATCTCTTTTCATCTCTCATTCAAATATGACGTGTCTTAATTTGTACAAGCACAACACCACACACTCTCTAATTTAAAGCTCGGTAGAACAGCCCAAGTATGGTTAGTATGGTGGTTTTGTAGAGTTGTAATGCAACGCAGAATTGCTGGGCCCATATCCAAGGTTTAGTGACTTCAAGTTAGTTTGTTACTCACAGCGTTCTACGGCGCAAATTCTTATTTGTAAAAGACAGCCCAAGCCTTTTTTAAGACCACACTTTATCCGAAAAGGTATCTGCAGGCTTCGAGTCGGCCAGTTCCCTGTCCGTGATGCTCATGCTAGTCTACGTTGCCGCATGAGAGCGTCCTATCTCAGGTTAACTGCCACGATGTAGTTTACGCTTCTACTGAGTGGCAACACTGTTAGGAGCATTATGCGCCAAGCCCATCACATCAAATCGATGGCACCCACACCTAAAAGTATGACTAGGTATAGTTTAAGATGTTGAATAGACCAAACGATACGCGAAAATATGTCTCTTCTAGTAGCTCGTGCCATGATTGACAACGATACCACGACCAATAGCGCGTTCTTAATAACGACAGAAATTATTTGTATTTCATGCATACACGTGTTGAGCCACTTGCCTTTAGAGTGACCCAAAGATGAACATCGATTTCTACGATGTCTAACTGAGGGGTGACAGCATAATCTAGAGGTTTGAATTATAAAAGCAATACCTATATCTAGAAGTGTAAATCTTATTTACTCCATCTGTGAATTATAAGGGCTATCAAATGTTGTCTTTATTTCTCAAGTCTTGTTTATAGAGTTAGTATTTTGAGATTCTTGTGCTGTCACTGGGTGAATTGTGTATACTCTCTGAGCAGCTCAACGCAATGCAGCCTCCCATCAGGAGTTTTCCGAGTTCGCACCTCCCATGCTAATTAGTTCCCCATCTACTGCTTCTGAGTGGTTTACTGTACTCTCCTAGTATACATCCTTGACCTTGACGAGTGTACCTCCCAAACATCAATGCTCTTCCACTTATTCGATTTATACACTCGATTCTCCCGTTCGCATCTCGTATCCTCTATTATTCTCTCAATCGTATACCAATTATGCTATCATCACAAATCGAAAATCATATAGTTTATCCAGCTACACGCGAATCCCCACATTCTTCAATGAAGCCAACTTCTCTCCCTCTAAATGAGGAGTAAAATTTCTAAATGAAAACGGGATCTGAATATCGTCCGTCATGGTCAACCTAGTTTATCAAAAGTCGCAATATAGATACAATACATATTTTTAGCCATCCACATTTTATATTTCTTGATTATTCGTAACTATATCTGAATTACCTAGTAATTTTCACGCATCGATCGGAGACGTTAGCAGCGCGCCGTCAGGACCCAAGCAAAGTCCAGACAGGCTTACAGCTCTGTTCCGCCCCCGTAAGACCTCACATGCCACACTTTATTACCCCCGTATTTTTGGCAGAAAGTCAGAAATGTACCGACCACAGATTGATTTCCAATGTTATGGCACTTACCATAGTCAACGAAACAATCGACCCTACAAATAGATACCCTCTACGGGACATGTTCAGGTAGCTATTTCGAAAACTGTATTTTCTTACGTACAGCCTTATATCCTATATGGAGACCTGGTCACAAAATCCTCCTAGCACCCTCCTTCCTCCTAGCACCCTCCTTCCTCCTAGCATCCTCCTTCCTCCTTGCACCCTCCTTCCTCCTAGCACCCTCCTTCTTCCTAGCAATCTTTTTCTTCCTAGCACCCTCCTTCCTCCTAGCACCCTCCTTCCTCCTTGCACCCTCCTTCCTCCTAGAACCCTCCTTCTTCCTAGTTCCCTCCTTCCTCCTAGCGCCCTCCTTCCTCCTAGCGCCTTCCTTCCTCCTTGGAGGCCTTCTTCATCAGTCTGTGAAGTTATAATGCTGAAAATAACAGAACGTCAGATGCGTATTTAGATTTCTTTCATTTATTTGATGACTTATGTTGTCCCATAACAGCTGTTTTCCTCGTCGCCTGCTGTCAGACGAGTGCTTGTGTTTCTCAGACTGGGGAGACATTTTTAAGAGAGATACGGGACTATGAACCTTTGGACAGAATAGTTGTTGCCTACCCAGGAGCTCGAACATAGTGGATTCTCCTCTCACACATAATGCCTCCAGAATGAGTTAGATTAAAAACATTCTCTATTGATCTTTCTCTCCATCGTAGTGCAATACAAGACAAATAAACCCATTTAAAGTTCTATGCCAAGGATGGTTTAGTATTGGTTTAGTATTGAGCAGAGAATGGCTGTGTATGCCAGAGTTTGATACAGAGTTCAGGAGCGGCTGGAAGCTAATACTGCACTTGACATTTCCAATATCTGCGCATCTGCAGTTAGTCTGTCTACTGGGCGGAGAACTGGCAGGTTAGGAGACACCTGTGGCACAGTGGCAACTAAGTGAATTTGAGCCKAAATGTGGCAGCAGAGCAAGTTTGAGACAAAATGTTGCTGTGAAGTCAGATTGAACAATGAGAGTCAAGAAAGACTACTGAATAACATCCTATATGCCATGCACCTCCTGTACCACCTCCTCTCCCACATCCTGTCCCACACTGCAGAATCATGAAGACAAAAACACGTTTGTCATGCCCTTATCCATATACACTGAACAAAAATATAAACGCAGCATGCAACAACTTCAAAGATATTACTGAGTTACAGTTCATATAAGAAAATCAGTCAATTGAAATTAATTAATTAGGTCTTAATCTACTGATTTCACATGATTGGGCAGGAGCGCAGGCCCAGCCAATCAGAATTACTTTCCCCCCACAAAAGGACTTTATTACAGACAGAAATACTCCTCAGTTTCATCAGCTGTCCAGGTGGCTGTCTCAGACGATCCTGCAGGTAAAGAAACCGGATGTGGAGGTCCTGGACTGGTGTGGTTACACGTGGTCTGCGGTTTTGAGGCCGGTTGGAGGTACTGCCTAATTCTCTGAAACGATGTTGGAGGCTGCTTATGGTAGAYAAATGAAAATTGAATTCTCTGGGATCTTTTATTTCAGTTCATGAAACATGAGACCAACACCTTTACATGCTGAATTAATATTTTTGTTCAGTATACATGAATTACTTGTAAGGGGTGCGTAACTGGTGGCAGGGAAGTCAGACGCAGGAGAGCAGAACTCGGTAATAGCCGGAGCAGTTTAATACCAAAACCAACGACATCAAGAAAATAACAACTTGGGTACAAAACCCGACGCGCACCAGTCCACATGTGCACAAGCACTTACAAACAAACAATACCACACAAAGACATGGGGGGAACAGAGGGTTAAATACACAACACGTAATGAGAGAATGAAAACCATGTGTGTGGGAAAACAAGACAAAACAAATGGAAAATMAAAAATGGATCGGCGATGGCTAGAAGACCGGTGACGTCGACCGCCGAACACCGCCCGAACAAGGAGAGGAACCGACTTCAGTAGAAGTCGTGACATTACCCTATCACACATGATCACCTTACTGTAAGCTAAACTCTCATACTGTGGAATGTAAACTGAAATGCATTACTGTAAGCTAATGGATAGACTCTCATGCTGTGGAATGAGAACTGAAATATCAGAGAAAGCTGGACATTTGCCCTCACTTGACCTCCATAGCAGTCTTGTTTGGGTAATATAATAGCATACATCAGTCTTGTTTGGGTAATATAATAGCATAGCAGACTTGTTTGGGTCATATAATAGCATCGCAGTCCTTGTTTGGGTAATATAATAGCATAGCAGTCTTGTTTGGGTAATATAATAGTATACATCAGGGAGTTTCAAACTAGAATTCAGTCCACTATTGGATTAATCTATAACATTAATAGTGCATAACCATTAGAATGACAATGAGGTCAAATATGATATCAGATTCAGTTCAATGGGTTCAAGTCTATGGCCCAGTGAGATGGGAATCCTGCAAATATATAGTACCAGTCAAAAGTTTGGACACACCTACTCATTTAAGGGTTTTTCTTTATTTTTACTACTTTATACATTTTAGAATAATAATAAAAATGTCATAAATAAATCAAAATATATTTTATATTTGAGATCCTTCAAAGTAGCCACCCTTTGCCTTGATGACAACTTTGCACACTCTTGGCATTCTCTCAACCAGCTTCAGGAGGTAGTCACCTGGAATGCATTTTAATTAACAGGTGTGCCTTGTTAGAAGTTAATTTGTGGAATTTCTTAAGTGGAATTGCCTAGGAGCAACAACTGCTCAGCCATAAAGTGATAGGCAACACAAGCTCACAGAACGGGACTGCTGAGCACTGAAGGGTATAGTGCTCAAACATRGTCTGTCCTCYGTTGCAACACTCACTACCAAGTTCCAAACTGCCTCTGGAAGCAACTTCAGCACAATAACTGTTCGTCGAGAGCTTATAGGTTTTCATGGCTAAGCAGCTGCACACAAGCCTAAGATCAGCATGTGCAATGTCAATTGTCTGCTGCAGTGGTGTAAAGCTCGCCACCATTGGACTCTGGAGCAGTGGAAACACGTTCTCTGGAGTGATGAATACTGTGCATTTGGCAGTCCGACGCACAAATCTAGGTTTGGCGGATGATAGGAGAATGCTTCCTGCCCAAATGCACATTGCCAACTGTAAAGAATGATGGAGAACGAATAATGGTCTAGGGCTGTTTTTTATGYTTCGGGCTAGGCCCTTTAGTTCCAGTGAAAGGAAATSTTAGTGCTACATTCTAGACGATTCTATGCTTTCAAGTTTGTGGCAACAGTTTGAGGAAGGCCATTTCCTGTTTCAGTATGGCAATGACCCCGTTCACAAAGATAGGTCCATACAGAAATGGTATGTCGAGATCGGTGTGGAAGAACTTGACTGATTGGCACAGAGCCCTGACCTCTACCCCATCGAACACCTTTGGGATGAATTGGAARGCCGAKTGTGAGCCAGCTCTATTCGCCCAACATCAGTGCCCGACCCTACTAATGTTCTTGTGGCTGAATGGAAGCAAGTCCCCATAGCATTGTTCCAACATCRAGTGGAAAGCCTTCCCAGAAGAGTGGGGGGGACCAACTCCACATTAATGCTCAAGATTTTGGAATGAGTTGTTCGACAAGCAGGTGTCCACATACTTTTGGTAATGTAGTATATATAAATATATAAATATACATATATATACAGTGGGGAGAACAAGTATTTGATAGACTGCAGATTTGCAGGTTTCCAACTTACAAAGCATGTAGGGGTCTGTAATTTTTATCATAGGTACACTTCAACTGTGAGAGACGGAATCTAAAACAAAAATCCAGAAAATCACATTGTATGATTTTTAAGTAATTAATTTGCATTTTATTGCATGACATATATTTGATACATCAGAAAAGCAGAACTTAATATTTGGTAACGAAAATTTGTTTGCAATTACAGAGATCATACGTTTCCTGTAGTTCTTGACCAGGTTTGCACACACTGCAGCAGGGATTTTGGCCCACTCCTCCATACAGACCTTCCTCAGATCCTTCAGGTTTCGGGGCTGTCGCTGGGCAATACGGACTTTCGCTCCCTCCAAAGATTTTCTATGGTTCAGGTCTGGAGACTGGCTCCGCCACTCCAGGACCTTGAGATGCTTCTCGGAGCCACTCCTTAGTTGCCCTGGCTGTGTGTTTCGGGTCGTTGTCATGCTGGAAGACCCAGCCACGACCCATCTTCAATGCTCTTACTGGGGGAAGGAGGTTGTTGGCCAAGATCTCGCGATACATGGCCCCATCCATCCTCCCCTCAATACGGTGCAGTCGTCCTGTCCCCTTTGCAGAAAAGCATCCCCAAAGAATGATGTTTCCACCTCCATGCTTCACGGTTGGGATGGTGTTCTTGGGGTTGTACTCATCCTTCTTCTCCTCCAAACACAGCAAGTGCAGTTTAGACCAAAAAGCTATATTTTTGTCTCATCAGACCACATGACCTTCTCCCATTCCTCCTCTGGATCATCCAGATGGTCATTGGCAAACTTCAGACGGACCTGGACATGCGCTGGCTTGAGCAGGGGGACCTTGCGTGCGCTGCAGGATTTTAATCCATGACGGCGTAGTGTGTTACTAATGGTTTTCTTTGAGACTGTGGTCCCAGCTCTCTTCAGGTCTGACCAGGTCCTGCCATGTAGTTCTGGGCTGATCCCTCACCTTCCTCATATCATTGATGCCCACGAGGTGAGATCTTGCATGGAGCCCCGACCGAGGGTGATTGACGGTCATTTTGAACTTCTTCCATTTTCTAATAATTGTGCCAACATTTGTTGCCTTCTCAACAAGCTGCTTGCCTATTGTCCTGTGCCCATCCCAGCCTTGTGCAGGTCTACAATTTATATCCCTGATGTCCTTCACACATCTCTCTGGTCTTGGCCATTGTGGAGAGGTTGGAGTCTGTTTGATTGAGTGTGTGGACAGGTGTCTTTTATACAGGTAACGAGTTCAAACAGGTGCAGTTAATACAGGTAATGAGTGGAGAACAGGAGGGCTTCTTAAAGAAAAATGAACAGGTCTGTGAGAGCCGGAATTCTTACTGGTTGGAGGTGATCAAATACTTATGTCATGCAATAAAATGCAAATTAATTACTTAAAAATCATACAATGTGATTTTCTGGATTCTTGTTTAGATTCCGTCTCTCACAGTTGAAGTATACCTATGATAAAAATGACTGACCTCTACATGCTTTGTAAGTAGGAAAACCTGCAAAATCAGCAGTGTATCAAATACTTGTTCTCCCCACTGTATATAAACATGTTTTCTAAGACATTTAAAATTGCAGTAGGCCTTCATCAGTGTAGCCAGGTAAACAGTGTGCTGGTCTAATATCTAGCCTACCTATACTGAACAAGACAGAAGACAAGATCATAGGAATCAGTGGAGCCAGACAACAGTTATGGTGACTGTTGACCGAGCTGTTCACCAACTGCTGATAAATGGTAGACCTGACCTGTTTTCCTTTATTCTACTGTCAGAGTCGCTCGTAGGTTTTAGAGATAAAACAATAGTTAATGTAAACTGAGAAAAAGTATACCATTTCAATTAAGAGAACTTCTGCGTTGAATTGATTCATTTAATTCCATCCACTCGGGTAATCAATTCAGATCATTATAATAACACTTAGGCTCTCCACAAGTTCAAGGACATCAGCAAATTCCTTAACAATGGTGAGATTGTTTCCACCCTCCTTCTTTACAACATAGGCCTACAATTAATGACCAAGTGTCCCTCTTCCCTCTTTGCTGCTAATCCAGTGCGCTAAGCCAGTGGCTAAGCCAGTGCGCTAAACAGTGCGCTAAACCAGTGCCCTAAGCCAGTGCGCTAAGCCAGTACGCTAAGCCATTACGCTAAACCAGTGCGCTAAGCCAGTGCGCTAAGCCAGTGCGCTAAGCCAGTGCGTAAGCCAGTGCGCTAACCAGTGCGCTAAGCAGTGCGCTAACCAGTGCGCTAACCAGTGCCCTAAGCCAGTGCGCTAAGCAGTACGCTAAGCCAGTACTCTAAGCCAGTACGCTAAAACAGTTATGCTAAACAGTGCGCTAAACCAGTGCGCTAAGCCATTGCGCTAAACCAGTGCGCTAAGCCAGCCAGTTGCGCTAAGCCAGTGCGCTAAGCAGTGCGCTAAACCATTGCGCTAAATCCCAGTGCGCTAAGCCAGTGCGCCTAAGCCAGTGCGCTAAAACCCAGTGCGCTAAGGCCAGTGCGCTAAGCCAAGTACGCTAAGCCCAGTGCGCTAAGCCAGTGCGCTAAGCAGTGGCGCTAACAACCAGTGTGCTAAACAGTGGCTAAGCCAGTGCGCTAAGCCAGTACGCTAACCAGTGCGCTAAGCCAGTGCGCTAAGCCAGTACGCTAAGCCAGTGCGCTAAGCCAGTACGCTAAACCAGTATGCTAAGCCAGTACGCTAATTTAAGCCTGATACTGACACTGCTAATGCCAGATGAACCTCTCCAGAATATCCATCTGGGATGGAGAAGGTCTTGGAATATTTTTTGAGTTCTCCTATAATGTAGTCCACGTGGATGGTTATATGTTTGGAACTGTCCTCTGAGGGATACATGTTGACCTCGCCCACCACTACAGTGTCCTACCTAACATCCACTGGTTCGTCCAGATACATCACCGCCTGCTTCCAGTGGATATCCAGTTTGAAAGGAGATGTGGAGAGGACCAGGGGCTTTTCCTCGCTACCAGGGAAAGGTTACTGTGAACCACACGCTTGATCGCGTTCACAGCAGACGAYCCAAAACAGTCGCACTTGAATGCCTCCTTCACTGATTTCAGCTGCTCCGTGGTAAACGAGTACAGATCCAACTCTGCGAACTTGGAGAGGTGGGAGAGCACGTCCTCTACCATCACCAAGTTCA
The DNA here is from genome assembly GCF_002910315.2 of Salvelinus sp. IW2-2015. Taxonomy (NCBI): domain Eukaryota; kingdom Metazoa; phylum Chordata; class Actinopteri; order Salmoniformes; family Salmonidae; genus Salvelinus; species Salvelinus sp. IW2-2015. Next base: position 168,426 of record NW_019942968.1, read on the forward strand.
CGGTGATGTCATTGTTCATGATGCATTTCCTGGCGAATTCAGACATGCATGACATGTCCATACTGGTCCTTCATAGTGGACCAGAAACTCAGCCGGCCCTCCATCACCAAGTCATTGATGGGTGCAATGTACAATTCCACCATGGAAAGCGGAATTCAGCATGGATTCGTGAAGCAGGACATACACTCATCACGTCCACCTGCTCGGGCAAATCGATTGTCTCCAGAGTAGCTTTAATCACTTCGATTCTGTCTTCCATCTTAGTATATTTTTAACGATTTTCACAGATTGATCAGCGGTTGAACTACCCTCCACGTCGTAAACTTTCCTGGTCCCGGCTTGGGCAAAGAAACAGCAGTTCCTTCCCCGACATCCAACACTACTTTACTTTGGATTGAACTGCTGTTCCTCAGTACCCCTGTCCTGTACGTGTTCGTCCGGACAGTGTCTGCAATCATTTCTTCATGAATGGTAATATTGAATTAACTGTCAAAGTACAGGTTATCCTGCACATTTCTGTCTAATTTCCTTTTCTTTGTGAAGTGGAATTTTCCTTGCCCTCAAATTCTTGTTATCACATTGGAAATGGAATTTCAGTGCATTATACGTCCTGAAAGTGGAAATGGGTTGCATCGTGGTCTTTGTAGTTTTATAAGCAGTCAAATGTGTCAATGTGATAGCTATTTGCTTGCGGTAGAACTACATTTCCCATAAGTAAAAAGACGGCGGTCGCAATGCATTGTTTAATACACCTATTAATCAATCAATTACATGAATAGCAGGACATCAAAAATCATCTTAAGGAATAGTGAGAAACGTTATGATATTGAAAATGGGACTAGTGAATGTTCACCAAGACAACCTTGCATATCATATGCAGCATGCAAGAAAACCATCATCATCATCATCATCACTGTAAAACAATATAAAACAGGATACAGTGGCCATCATAGGCCTACATGTGCTCCGTTAGGATATGTTTTGCTGTGGGGAAGACCAATTATAGGCTACCCAGCATGCCCACAAATAGTTCTAAGCTGTCCATCCCCAGAGTTATGGCAGGCAGAACACAGGTTTATGGAACTGTTCTCCTCTTTGAGTGAATCCTCTGTGACTTTCTCAGTTCCTTCCAAAGATCCTTGGCTAGTGCTAGTGGAGCAGGAGCTGTATCCCATTTCACTAAGATGAAAAGGAGAGTAGYGAGCTGCCAGGTTGTTGGGTTTTCCAACATTCCAGATGGCCTTTTTTTCAAATGGAAACACAGGGCAGTGTGATGAAACATTTGAGCATGTGTGTAGTGTGAGCATGCATGGAAAGTAGCATATCATGTAAGAAACTTTACCATGACCTGGTTTATCAAAATTGTTAACATTAGAAACAATTATTGTATATTTTTGGGGGTTCTGTGCCAATGGTAAATCAACACATTTTACCATTTGCCACAAAATGTAGGCCTACTCATTTTGCATAGTAGAGTGGTTCCCAACTCAAGTCCTGGAGTTGGGCTGTTGGGGGTACTGGGGGACTGGAGTTGGGCTGTTGGGGGTACTGGAGGTCTGTATAGTCCCCCAGGAGCAGCCTGACTAACGTCAGTCTGTATACAGTAGTCCCAGACCAGACCTGTCACCAGCCTTGCACCAGCAACACTCGCATGCACCAACAGTGATGTCGAATAAACAGCTTTTCTTTTAAACAAAACATTGATTGTTGTTTTATCCTTCACTTTGTTTCCATGACAAACACAGTTGTCACAAAACATCTATTTTATGTGAACCAGTGAGATGTGGACATAGTTCATGTCAAGTCTAATTCAAGACATACACACAAATATGACCCATACAGTAGCAACACTGTCTATTCTTCCCCCATCTGCCCTCCCCCTCCCTCCCCCATTCTTCCCTATCCTCTAGCTCATCCTCCCTCCCACATTCTCCAAATATGACAGACACCAAGGAGGCAGGCAGAGAGAGATACTGACTGTATCGCAATTCCTCTTCAGTATATTGTGTAACTAGACTACAATTCCTCCTGAGTATAATGTGTAACTAGACTACAATTCCTCCTCAGTATAATGTGTAACTAGACTACAATTCCTCCTTGAGTATAATGTGTAAACTAGACTACAATTCCTCCTGAGTATAATTGTGTAAACTAGACTACATTCCTCCTGAGTATAATGTGTAAACTAGACTACAATTCCTCCTGAGTATAATGTTTAACTAGACTCAATTCCTCCTGAGTATAATGTGTAACTAGACTACAATTCCTCCTCAGTATAATGTGTAACTAGACTACAATTCTCTTGAGTATAAGTGTAACTAGACTACAATTCTCTTCAGTATATTGTGTAACTAGACTACAATTCCTCCTGAGTATAATGTGTAAACTAGACTACAATTCCTCCTGAGTATAATGTGTAACTAGACTACAATTCCTCTGAGTATAATGTGTAAACTAGACTACAATTCCTCCTGAGTTATAATGTGTAACTAGACTACAATTCCTCTCGTATATATGTGTAACTAGACTACAATTCCTCCTAGTATAATGTGTAACTAGACTACAATTCCTCCTCAGTATAATGTTTAAACTAGACTACAATTCCTCCTGAGTATAATGTGTTAACTAGACTAGACAAA
>NW_019942968.1:174384-182845 GCF_002910315.2 Salvelinus sp. IW2-2015
CACAAATATGACCCATACAGTAGCAACACTGTCTATTCTTCCCCCATCTGCCCTCCCCCTCCCTCCCCATTCTTCCCTATCCTCTAGCTCATCCTCCCTCCCACATTCTCCAAATATGACAGACACCAAGGAGGCAGGCAGAGAGAGAACTGACTGTATCGCAATTTCTTCAGTATATTGTGTAACTAGACTACAATCCTCCCTGAGTATAATGTGTAACTAGACTACAATTCCTCCTCAGTATAATGTGTAACTAGACTACAATTCCTCCTGAGTATAATGTGTAAACTAGACTACATTCCTCCTGAGTATAATGTGTAAACTAGACTACAATTCCTCCTGAGTATAATGTGTAAACTAGACTACAATTCCTCCTGAGTATAATGTGTAACTAGACTACAATTCCCTGAGTATAATGTTTAAACTAGACTACAATTCCTCCTGAGTATAATGTGTAACTAGACTACAATTCCTCCTCAGTATAATGTGTAACTAGACTACAATTCCTCCTGAGTATAATGTTTAAACTAGACTACAATTCCCTCTCAGTATATTGTGTAACTAGACTACAATTCCTCCTGAGTATAATGTGTAAACTAGACTACAATTCCTCCGAGTATAATGTGTAACTAGACTACAATTCCTCCTGAGTATAATGAAACTAGACTACAATCCTCCTGAGTATAATGTGTAACTAGACTACAATTCCTCCTCAGTATAATGTGTAACTAGACTACAATTCCTCCTGAGTATAATGTGTAAACTAGACTACAATTCCTCCTCAGTATAATGTTTAAACTAGACTACAATTCCTCCTGAGTATAATGTGTAACTAGACTACATTCCTCCTGAGTATAATGTGTAACTAGACTACAATTCCTCCTGAGTATAATGTGTAACTAGACTACAATTCCTCCTGAGATAATGTGTAACTAGACTACAATTCCTCCTCAGTATAATGTGTAAACTAGACTACAATTCCTCCTCAGTATAATGTGTAACTAGACTACAATTCCTCCTGAGTATAATGTGTAAACTAGACTACAATCCTCCGAGTATAATGTGTAACTAGACTACAATTCCTCCTGAGTATAATGTTTAAACTAGACCACATTCCTCCTGAGTATAATGTGTAACTAGACTACAATTCCTCCTCAGTATAATGGTGAAACTAGACTACAATTCCTCCTGAGTATAATGTGTAACTAGACTACAATTCCTCCTCAGTATAATGTGTAAACTAGACTACAATTCCTCCTGAGTATATTGTGTAACAGACTACAATTCCTCCTCAGTATAATGTGTAAACTAGACTACAATTCCTCCTCAGTATAATGTGTAACTAGACTACAATTCCTCCTGAGTATAATGTGTAACTAGACTACAATTCCTCCTGAGTATAAGTTTAAACTAGACTACAATTCCCCTGAGTATAATGTGTAACTAGACTACAATTCCTCCTGAGTATAATGTGTAAACTAGACTACAATTCCTCCTGAGTATAATGTGTAACTAGACTACAATTCCTCCTGAGTATATGTGAAACTAGACTACAATTCCTCCTAGTATATTGTGTAAACTAGACTCACAATTCCTCCCAGTATAATGTGTAACTAGACTACAATTCCTCCTGAGTATAATGTGTAAACTAGACTACAATTCCTCCTGAGTATATTGTGTAACTAGACTACAATTCCTCTCAGTATAATGTGTTACTAGACTACAATTCCTCCTGAGATAATGTGTTAAACTAGACTACATTCCTCCTGAGTATATTGTGTAACTAGACTACAATTCCTCCTCAGTAATTGTGTAACTGAGACTACAATTCCTCCTCAGTATAATGTGTAAACTAGACTACAATTCCTCTTCAGTATAATGTGTAACTAGACTACAATTCTCCTCAGTATATTGTGTAACTAGACTACAATTCCTCCTGAGTATAATGTGTAAACTAGACTACAATTCCTCCTCAGTATAATGTGTAAACTAGACTACAATTCCTCCTGAGTATAATGTGTAACTAGACTACAATTCCTCCTCAGTTTAACTAATGTGTAAACTAGACTACAATTCCTCCTCAGTATAATGTGTAACTAGACTAGAATCCCTCCTCAGTTTAACTAATGTGTAAACTAGACTACAATTCCTCCCAGTAATATTGTTAAACTAGACTACAATTCCTCTCAGTATAATGTGTAAACTAGACTACAATTCCTCTCAGTATAATGTGTAAACTAGACTACATCCCTCCTCAGTTTAACTAATGTAAACTAGACTACAATTCCTCCTCAGTATAATGTTTTAAACTAGACTACAATTCCTCTTCAGTATAATGTGTAAACTAGACTACAATTCCTCCTGAGTATATGTGTAACTAGACTACAATTCCTCCTGAGTATAAGTGTAACTAGACTACAATTCCTCCTGAGTTATATGTGTAACTAGACTACAATTCCTCTTCAGTATAATGTGTAAACAGACTACAATTCCTCCTCAGTATAATGTGTAACTAGACTACAATTCCTCCTCAGTATAATGTGTAAACTAGACTACAATTCCTCCTCAGTATAATGTGTAAACTAGACTACAATTCCTCCTGAGTATAATGTGTAAACTAGACTACAATTCCTCCTGAGTATAATGTGTAAACTAGACTACAATTCCTCTCAGTAAATGTGTAAACTAGACTACAATTCCCTTCAGTATAATGTGTAAACTAGACTACAATTCCTCTCAGTATAATGTGTAACTAGACTACAATTCCTCCTGAGTATAATGTGTAACTAGACTAGAATCCCTCCTCAGTATAAGCCAGACTACAATTGGAACTACGATTATTCACAGACGTCATTAGACATCTCACATCTTGTCCTTTTTTCAGGTTCAAGCAACATCTTTGTACTGTACATTGTATTACATGCATTATTTACATGTACAGGCTGTTCTCCAGGGTTACCAGATGGATCATATCATGTTGTCTACTGACATTGTGTTTATGTAGCAGCAAATTCAATACAATTCCAAAAAAGTGTATTTCCCGAGAGGGAACTTCATGTGTGGTGATGGATTGGTACAAACAGTTGAAGTCAGAAGTTTAAATACACTTAGGTCTGAGTCATTAAAACTCGTTTTTCAACCACTCCATAAATGTCTTGTTAACAAACTATAGTTTTAGCAAGTCGGTTAGGACATCTACTTTGTGCATGACACAAGTAATTTTTCCAACAATTGTTTACAGACAGATTATTTCACTTATAATTCACTGTATCACAATTCCAGTGGGTCAGAAGTTTACTGATGTCATGGCTTTAGAAGCTTCTGATAGGCTAATTGACATAATTTGAGTCAATCACAGTACCTGTGGATGTATTTCAAGGCATACCTTCAAACTCAGTGCCTCTTTGCTTGACATCATGGGAAAATCAAAAGAAATCAGCCAAGACCTCAGAAAACAAATTGTAGACCTCCACAAGTCTGGTTCATCCTTGGGAGCAATTCCCAAACGCATTAAGGTACCACGTTCATCTGTACAAACAATAGTATGCAAGTATAAACACCATGGGATCATGCAGCCATCATACCYCTCAGGAAGGAGATGTGTTCTGTCTCCTAGAAATTAACGTACTTTGGTGCGAAAAGTGCAAATGAATCCCAGAACAACAGCAAAGGACCTTGTGGAGATGCTTGAGGAAACAGGTACAAAAGTATCTATATCCACAGTAAAACAAGTCCTATATCGACATAACCTGAAAGGCCGCTCAGCAAGGAAGAATCCTCTTCTCCAAAACTACCATAAAAAAGCCAGACTACGGTTTGCAACTGCACATGGGGACAAAGATCATACTTTTTGAAGAAATATCCTCTGGTCTGATGAAACAAAAACAGAACTGTTTGGCCATAATGACCATTGTTATGTTTGGAGGAAAAAGGGGGAGGCTTGCAAGCCGAAGAACACCATCCCATCCATGAAGCACGGGGGTGGCAGCATCATGTTCTGGGGGTGCTTTGCTGCAGGAGGGACTGGTGCACTTCACAAAATAGATGCCATCATGAGGAAAGAAAATTAGGTGGATATATTGACGCAACATCTCAAGACATCAGTCTTGAAGTTAAAGCTTGGTCGCAAATGTGTCTTCCAAACGGACAATGACCCCAAGCGTACTTCCAAAGTTGTGGCAAAATGGGGACAAGTCAAGGTATTGGAGTGGCCATCACAAAGCCCTGACCTCAATCCCATAGAAAATTTGTGGGCAGAACTGAAAAAGCGTGTGCGAGCAAGGAGGCCTACAACCTCACTCAGTTACACCAGCTCTGTCAGGAGGAATGGCCAAAATTCACCAACTTATTGTGGGAAGCTTGTGGAAGGTACACGAAACGTTTGACCCCAAGTTAAACATTAAAGGCAATGCTCAAATATAATTGAGTGCATGTAAACTTCTGGACCCACGGAATGTGATGAAAGAAATAAAAGCTGAAATAAATAATTCTCTCTACTATTATTCTGACATTTCACATTCTTAAAATAAAGTGGTGATCCTAACTGACCTAAGACAGGACATTTTTTATGAGGATTAAATGTCAGGAATTGTGAAAAACAGAGTTTAGATATATTTAGCTAAGGTGTATGTAAACTTCCGACTTCAACTGTACAAGAAACATAACTACATAGAAGACAAACATGCACAGTCAGACAAACAGTCATGTTTACATCTTCTGATATTGTGTGCAGCAGCCTCGTGTAGCTTTACTGTCTGGTCCCACCAGCTTCTCCAGTCTCCAGTCTCCAGCTTCTTCAACGGAGTCGTTGAATAAGAAACGTAGTCGTTGAAACAGAAACTGCCACAGACGGTTTCAATAATTTCCCTGAGATTAGTTTTTTCATTGAATGACATGCAAAGTTGTAACGACAAAGGGGAAATCTGGGATTGGTACATCCATTTTTGTGCTTTTACATTATTTTGATGTTCAACAAAGAAAGTGTCGGGGTAACCTATTTGTTGATGTTTGAACGCCAGATTGCCCCTTTAAAAGGAGGCAAATCTTTTTGCATTGCTACCTCAATGCTGTTAGTGGTACATACTGTATGTCTTTATGCATACACTTTATACAGAACTGTAGGCTATATGTCCTATATCAATGTGCGAACATAAGAATGTGTATATTATTAATTATTGGTATATTGCACAGCATTTTTCTAAAGCATAATTGATAGGACCATAGAACAAACTCTAAAGCAATGATCCATGCACATTCAAGTCATATGCTATCATCTCACCAGGCGTCCAGCAGGCTATGTGTGGACACCAGGCGTCCAGCTGGCTATGTGTGGACACCAGGCGTCCAGCAGGCTATGTGTGGACACCAGGCGTCCAGCAGGCTATGTGTGGACACCAGGCGTGCAGCTGGCTATGTGTGGACACCAGGCGTCCAGCAGGCATATGATGTGCTGACACCCAGGCGGTCCAAGGCAGGGCTATGATGTGGACACCAGCGTCCAGCAGGCTATGTGTGGACACCAGGCGTCCAGCAGGCTATGTGTGGACACCACAGGGTAATGGCCATTTAACAGACAGGTGATAATTGGACAGATAGCAGACATCTGGCTTATTGACCTAGCCTGATTAGAAAGTCAGATAGGGAGCTATTCATTCACAGATCTGAGGTCAAGGAATTAAATGAACGATAGCCAGACAACCTCTCGCTAACAATGTTGTTATAATGCACTAAATGTATAAGGTTACGTCATGTTATGCAGTGTCGTATGCACTTGTAGAGTTTGTATGAAYTATACGTTGTGTGGAAGGCTGCGGTGTACAAGATGTAAACATTCATACTGCTGTTTGAAATAGTCTGTAAATTCATCACTCTCATTAACTACAGTAGTAGAAGTGTTTATAAACCACATTCAATCTAAGGTGGGGGTGTTTAAGTTAAACTAACAAACGTAAGATTTATCCTCTCAATAAAAAGGTCAGACTGAGAGCAGCTCTGAGGAGATGTGATACTTTAGGTTGCTCCTCAACACTGACCTTGAGGTTGTGAGAGAAAAAATAATCAATGCTTTTCAGTCTGAGACACGGGGCAGCAGCAGCTCTATCTCTCTCTCTGTGTCTCTCTCTCCTTCTCTGTTGTGAATACAGCCTGTCTCCACAGTAGGTGATTCCTCACAAAACGTGAAAAAAAATARTATGTTATTTGGTATTTTGACTAAATTTGATGTATAGAAAGGTCCTTTGGAGGAAGGATTGTTTTCATATTGTAAGGACCGACGCAGGAGATGAGAATCAGGTACGGGGAGTCAACATTTAATCAGGAAAAAACAGGTCACAAGACAGGCACAGCATCGGGCACACGGGTGAACAAGGACATACGACAATCAATGCTGAAGCAGGGAACAGAGCGGGGAACCAGACATATAGGGAAGGTAAAGACAGAAGTGATTGAGTCCAGGTGAGTCCATTAATCGCTGATGCACGTGACGGGGGGGGAAGGCAGGTGAGCATAATGATGGTGGCAGGAGTGTGCAATGCTGGGCCCTCGACCGCCAGGGGGATGCCACAAATATTTGTATCTTAAAGCATAATTGAGAAATCATTAATTGAAGTTGGAATATTTGCAACTTTTTGGCCTTACCCAGTCCTCCTTTAAGACTCCATAATGTTTCATCTGTAGGTGTTACAGGCCTCCTTTAAGACTCCATAATGTTTAATCTGTAGGTGCTACAGGCCTCCTTTAAGACGCTTCATCTGTAGGTGCTAGGTCATTCTACGAAACAAGTGTTTTGGTATTTTAAGTAGAAATTACGCACAAATATTACATTTTAAAAGCCTGTTAATGAATTTCCCTTTAATATAGATCACAAGGAAAATTCTATACATTTTTAATAAAGACTTGTCCATCTGTGTCACATTGTTCGTAATAATGATGGTCGGACCAAGGCGCAGCGTAGTTCGAGTTCCACATACTTTTAATGAATAAAGTGAAACTTAAGCAAATACAAAACAAATAAAGAATAAATMAACCGTGACGACAATGCAGTGCAAACAGGCAACTAAACATAAAACAATATCCCATAACCCACAGATGGAAAAAATGCTACTTAAGTATGATCCCCAATTAGAGACAATGATAACCAGCTGCCTCTAATTGGGAATCATACAAATCACCAACATAGAAAATGAACCTAGAATCCCACATAGAAAATATAAACTAGAACAACCCCCCAGTCACGCCCTGACCTACTCTACCATAGAAAATYAAAGCTTTCTATGGTCAGGACGTGACAGTACCCCCCCCCAAAGGTGCGGACTCCGACCGCAAAATCTGAAACAAAAAGGGAGGGTTAGGGGGGGTGTCTAGTACCGGTGGTGGCTCTGGTGCGGGACGAAGAACCCGCTCATCTCCAGTGCACTCCCCAGCCCAGTACGTCCTGTGCCTGCTCTCCGCACTCGCCCGAAGTGCGTATCACTAGTCCGTGCCACCTGTACCGGCCCCACGCATCAGGCTTCCTGCGCGACAGTGCCGAGTCCAGAGCTTCGCGACAGTACCAGTTTAGAGCTTCCGGCGTTACAGTGCCCAGTCCAGAGCTTCCGGCGACAGTACCAGTCCAGAGTTTCCGGCGACAGTTGCCAGTCCAGAGCTTCGCGACAGTGCCAGTCCAGACTCCGGCGACAGTACCCAGTCCAGAGCTTCCGGACACAGTGCCCAGTCCAGAGCTTCCGGCGACAGTGCCCAGTCAGAGCTTCCGGCGACAGTGCCCAGTCCAGAGCTTCCGGCGACAGGCCCAGTCCAGAGCTTCACGGCGGACAGTACCTAGTTTAGAGCTTCCGCATGTTCCACAGTCTGGAAGCCTCAATGACGGTCCACAGTCCGGAACCCTCAACGCCGCCAGTCCAGAACTCCAATCGACGACCACAGTCCGGAACCTCCAGACGGCACAGTCCGAAACTCCTGAGACGTCCACAGTCCGAAACCTCCCTTAACCCCGACCTCCTTAGACGGTCCACGGTCCGAAACGCTCCTGAGACGGTCCACGTCCGAAACCTCCTTAGACGGTCCACAGTCCGGAACCTCCTGAGACGGTCCACGGTCCGAAACCTCCTGAGACGCGTCCACGGTCGAAACCCCTTAGACGGTCCACGGTCCGGAACCTCCTGAGACGGTCCACAGGTCCGAAACCTCCTGAGACGGTCCACGGTCCAAACCTCCTGAGATGGGTCCACAACGAAACTCCTGAGACGGTCAACGTCCGGGACCTCATGAGATGGTCCACGGTCCGGATCCTCCTGCGACGGTCAACGGTCCGAAACCTCCAGCTCCAACGGCCGGAGCCTTTCCCCTGCACCGATGTCCAGTCCAAACACGGCTCCAGTCGAGCTCCATGGCAGGATCCCTCCTCTGCGCTGATGCCCAGTCCAGACACGGCGTCCAGCCTGGGACCATGGCTGGAACCTGCGGA
>NW_019942968.1:182870-184584 GCF_002910315.2 Salvelinus sp. IW2-2015
ACTGTCGCCGGAAGCTCTGGACTGGGCACTGTCGCAGGAAGCCTGGTGCGTGAGACCGGCACTGGTGGTACCGGGCTGGTGACACGCACCTCAGGGCCAGTGCGGGGAGCAGGCACAGGACGTACTGGACTGGGGAGGCGCACTGGAGGCCTGATGAGTGGGGCCGGTACAGGTGGCACCGGACTAGTAACACGCACTTCAGGGCGAGTGCGGGGAGGAGGCACAGGACGTACTGGACTGGGAGGACGCACTTGAGGGAGAGTGCGAGGAGCAGGCACAGGACGTACCGGGCTGTGGAGATGTACTGGAGACCTGGTGCGTATAGCCGGCATCAATGGTACCGGTTCGATGACACACCTCGCCCGGCAAGTGCGAGGAGCTGGCACAGGACGTACTGGGCTGTGAAGGCGCACTGGAGATCTGGTGCATATAGCCGGCATCACTTGTACCGGAACTTTAACACACTTCTCAGGATGAGTACGGAGAGCTGACTCAGGTGGCTTTAAATCGATCACATGCTCCGTAGGGCAAATGTTGTGCATCCTCCACCAACTCAATAACTCTCAAATTTTTCTCTCTTCCACATTCTCCCTCAACTCACTGACAGTGTCTGGTTCACTCCCCTCAACTTTCGCCGACCACTCCTCGCTCAATCTGTCCCAATATTCCTCCTCGGTCTCTGACTCTCCCCTCAGCATCGTCGACCACTCCGTGTACCCCCCCATATTTTTTTTGAAGCTGCTTCTTGGGCTTGCGTCGTGGCCGCGAACCCTGGCGTCGTCGCTGTTCTCCATTATCTCCTTCCATCTGCTGTGACTCCTGCCAAGGAAGGAACTCCTGTCGTTCCATTATTTCCTCCCAGGTCCAACTTATTTTCCCCATTGTAGCACGCTGCTTGGTGCTGGTGTATTGGGATATTCTGTCACGTTGTTCGTAATAATGAGGGTCGGACCAAGGCGCAGCGTACTTCGAGTTCCACATACTTTTAATGAATGAAGTGAAACTTAAGCAAATACAAAACAAATATAGAATAAACGAACCGGGACGACAATGCAGTGCAAACAGGCAACTAAACATAAACAATATCCCATAACCCACAGGTGGAAAAAATGCTACTTAAGTATGATCCCCAATTAGAGACAACGATAACCAGCTGCCTCTAATTGGGAATCATACAAATCACCAACATAGAAAATGAACCTAGAATCCCACATAGAAAATAAAAACTAGAACCACCCCCCAGTCACGCCCTGACCTACTCTACCATAGAAAATAAAAGCTTTCTATGGTCAGGACGTGACAATCTGTGCACTCTCTGTGATTTTAACCCATTTAAAACCAACATTTTCTCCACGTTTTCACCATCATTGTAAAACCCTAGTTTTCTGCTTTGAAAAAGTAATGTCTTATGATTATTATTTATTTAATGTGATTAGTGATTCATTTTAAGGTCAAAGAAAACCGTGTCCCTCATTTTTAGGGGCAACCCTGTTAAGTGAARTGTACTCTTGTTTTAATATGGTGAAACCAATCCTTCTTAAATTATTTTTTATAAAGAAACATTGAACATKTAATAATAAAATCATAGTGTAAAAAGGGGTTAGCTGGTTCTACACTTTCTGACCATTTTGTGGCGTTTTATGGTGGAAAACTGAGCGGGTCGATTATAACACGCCAACCCTCTTACCCATAGATTGACAGCCTAGAAATGTTT
>NW_019942968.1:186013-187088 GCF_002910315.2 Salvelinus sp. IW2-2015
GGAGGGAGGGAGTGTCTGTGTGCTTGTCTGTATGTGTGGCTGTTGTGTGATAGAGAGGATGATTAAAAATACATCTTGAATCCATCATTATCATAGCTGGTGTGGTATTTGTCTCAGTTGAAGCAGCTAGACTCAGGTGACAGGGATACTAGCAGATCAAGCTCCTGCTGGTACTGGTGGATGAAGCTGAAACAAAACACTTCCTGGAATGCTATTGGTGCTTTTAGTGTTCTAGATTTCCTTGTACTGTGACAGGCAGGCTAGACGTTTAGCCGGACAGTATTGCTCTCTCCCATCCAGTTAGAAAAATCCATTCTGCTACATTAGCACAACGTCTAATTGGTAGACGCTGTGAGTCTAATTGCATGCATCGATTGTCCACAAACCCTTCTCCACTTGAAATTCATTTTTTTTTTTTTTTTTTTTACTTTAAATTAGATAAAGAAAGAAAAAGTGTTAATTTCATATTCAACTGAATTTCAGATGGATTTGATGCAAATAAAGGATTAGGACCAACAGTCATTTGATTTTCTTGAAGTGCTGTATGCAAAACAATTGAATTGCATTTTAACTGTTATTTTCAATAGAAATTTCTTGGATTGGCATGGTGGCATGTTCCAGAAGGAACCTCCTTCCAGTCTGCTTTCACTACAACCTATTCAGTAAATCTGTTGGAGACGTAACTGTTTGTTGAAGGCTGTTTTGTGGCCATTGGAACCAGACTGAATGTATATATTTATGATTTGTTTTTCAGATATCTCCTGTACCTTTATTTGAGTGCATGTTTTCTTATTCTCTCAGGCTTGCATCATGTTTCTATCCAGAATGCAACACTTCATACATCTGTTTGGCCAGATGGGACAGAAGTGTACACTCTTGGGCAATTCTGGCCTTGATTACATGGATGCCTACGTAAGCAGTGTTTTATGCGGTGAAATCAAAACAGACTAAAAGAAAAACAAACACAGGAGGATTGTGGCTGATTTGTCATTGGAGGACTGCCTGGAGGAGGACTGCCTGGAGGAGGACTGCCTGGAGGAGGACTGCCTGGAGGAGGACTGCCTGGTGGAGGACT
>NW_019942968.1:188424-193265 GCF_002910315.2 Salvelinus sp. IW2-2015
GGGGGGGGGGTTCTCCTCACTCTGCTGACCAGTATTTTTCTCCGCTCATACGGGAGTAATAAAGGCCTAGGGCACTCATTTGGTGGAGGGGAAAAATATATATATTTTTAAATGTGCATATAAAAACAACTATTTGTGATTTATCAGGGGGTGCTTCCTGCGGCTATGTATGTACATCAACTACTGTAAGTCTTGCCCTTGTCTTTCCGCTAGGCTAATCTATTCATCTACCGCTCTGCATGAGCCTGACAGTCCAATACTTTATGTTCATATATGTGTGAGATATTCCCTGTCTGTTGATATGGACGATGGTGTCCGAGGTTGTCCAAGCACAATCAAAATAGCATCTTCAGCGGTATAATTGAAACTCATTCCTTTCCCTGCTCCTTGGTCTGAATTTACTGGGATGTGACATCACTCCAATGTGACATCACTCCATGGCTCAGGCTGCTGTACATCCTGAAAACAATGACATCATCTATCCCCGACCACAATAAGGTGAAACAGCAACAACAGCTCCATTCTGTCAGCTCTAATTGGTCAGCTCTAGTGTGGTTAGCTCTAATTGGTCAGCTCTAGTGTGGTCAGCTCTAATTGGTCAGCTCTAGTGTGGTCAGCGCTGATTGGTAAGCTCTAGTTGGTCAGCTCTAATTGGTCAGCTCTAGTTGGTCAGCTCTAATTGGTCAGCTCTAGTGTGGTCAGCTCTAGTTGGTCAGCTCTAGTCTGGTCATCTCTAATTGGTCAGCTCTAATTGGTCAGTTCTAGTTGGTGAGCTCTAGTTGGTCAGCTCTAGTTGGTCAGCTCTAGTCTGGTCAGATCTAATTGGTCAGATCTAATTGGTCAGCTCCAGTGTGGTCAGCTCTAATTGGTCAGATGGAATTGGTCAGCTCTAGTTGGTCAGCTCTAGTCTGGTCATCTCTAATTGGTCAGCTCTAGTTGGTCAGCTCTAATTGGTCAGCTCTAGTGTGGTCAGCTCTAGTTGGTCAGCTCTAGTGTGGTCAACTCTAATTGGTCAGCTTTGGAGTAATCAGCTCTAATTGTTCAGCTCTGGTGTGGTCAGCTCTATTGATCGGCTCTAATTGGTCAGTTCTAGTGTGGTCAGCTCTAGTATGTACCGGAGGTATCAGAGGGGACTGCATTGCTTTGCCAAACGGCTGCTCCAGGCCACTGCAGAGGACACTTAGTTAAACTTGGTCATTATCCCTCCTCCCTGTCCCTCGGGAATGGTTAGGACTGGCACTGTGRCTGTGAGAAGGCAGGGAGGAGGGAGGGAGGGAGGAAGGAAGGAGGGGGGAGGAAGGAGGGAGGGAGGAGGCAGGGAGGGAGGAGAGAGGGAGGGGTGTGCTATAGATGACAGCATTACCCTGTGAGGTATTGGGACACAGTCAAGATGGCAGGGCTTCACAGCATGGTGTTAAGTAATACCTCTCTGCATCTGGCTAATAAGCTGTAAATAATAGTCCGGCTCCTCCAGCTCTATRTCTCCTCTTCCTCTGGTTTCGGCCCAGCATAATGAAGGGAACATTAAACTGAATCAACCATTTATAAATGCACTCTAAATGGGTCCCCCATGGAATGGTGTCTCCACGTTCTGCCTTAAATAGCCTGATACAGYTGTGATGTTCTGAAAGTGAAGGAACACACTCTCAATTATTTTTTTCTTTGTTAAATTATTTTGAAATGAGAAGAGAAATCCACAATATCTTTACTGCTGTTCCAGCATGTTTGGTCACGGGCGTCATGCACCGATTATTTTAGAGGGGCACGAAGTACACCGGGATGGAGGGGAGGTGGTCCGGAGGGGGGGGGGGATGTGGCCCTCCTCCTGAGACCGCTTTTTCCTGTGGCTTGGTAGCTAGTCACTTATTGGTGGCTTGGTAGCTAGTTACTGATTGGTGGCTTGGTAGCTAGTTACTGATTAGTGGCTTGGTAACTAGTTGCTGATTGGTGGCTTGGTAGCTAGTTACTGATTGGTGGATTGGTAACTAGTTATGAGTTTGGGAGATTTGGAACCTATCTAGCTGGCTAGCTAAAGCTAACTTCATAAAATTGCTTGGTGGCTACTATTACGGAGAAACAACAACACATTTTGAATTTTATTTATTTATCAATAAGGAATCAATGGGCTACATAGCTTGATCAAATTCATTTAAATACATACCTCATGCGAGTCCTTCCCATCACTGGCAGCTAAAATCAAATCAAACTCTGTGTGGGTCACCATAACCTCCTCCACTGATGATACTGGACCATTCCTGCCTAGACATCTCCTGTCCCTTGGAAAGATCCACTTGCTAGGGAGAATGGAGGAAGGGGGGTCCAGTGTGCCCCCTCCGCAAAAATACAGCTAACAGATATTTTTTATAAATAATCATGATCAAACATGGGCTTAYAAAATTWAGTTTAGTAATTKATMAACATTTWAAAAWATATATATGGACAAATGTGAGGGGCACGTGCCTTTGAGCCCCCTATGGGCATGACACCACTGTGTTCGGTAGTCAGTACTCTCCAATTAAATTCAGACTCATTAGTGAATATTCCTCACCTGGCTCTACCTCTYGGAACCCAGTAGGCTTGTCTGTGAAAAACTCTCAACGGTACTGAAATAAATGTACCTGTTATAGATGGATTCATTCAGGAGACCTTTACAAGGTGAATACCGTCTCAACGCCTCATACTGTACTGAATATTAATGCTGCTAGGAACCATGCAGCTCTCTGTAACCCAGAGGAGGTCTTTGCGGGTGGGGCAGTGTTGAGTCCGGAGGTGGGGGTTTCTGGAGGAGCTGGAGCTGGGTTTAAAACTGCCTGAAACCTACAGACTACTCCTCCACCACCACCACCACCATGAACAGCACAACGCACACACACACACACACACACCACACACACACACACACAACACACACACACACACACACCACACACCGTGGCATGCTTACTTACAAGCCCTTAACCAACAATGCCAGTTAAGAAAATATTTACTAAATAAACTGAGTAGAAAAATCTATAAACCAAAAAAGTAACCAGAAAATACCAAGGACACTAACAAAGAATGAAGTATAGACAAGGTACACACACACACCACACACACACACACACCACACACACACACACACACACAGACACAAGCACACACACACAACACACACACCACACACAGCACACACACGGTGCAGCACCACAAAAACACGCGCACACCATCATTATAACCTAAATTTCCATTTAATGTGATAGGGCATTGAAAGTATTTTGATTTATCTCTGCTCGCCGCACTCATCAACATTAATCCCACCGAGACAGAATAGTTCTAAACCCATAGTTCTGGTGGCTGGTGAGTGGAGGAGTCTGACCAGGTTTCAGACCATTCAAAACCCATAGGTCTGTGGTGGTGGAGGTGGTGTGCGAGTTGGTAGGTGGTGTGCGGAGGAGTCTGCAGGTTCCAGCCCATTCTAAACCATAGGTCTGGTGGTGTGGCAGGTGGTGGTGGAGTGGTGGTGGGTGGAGTCTGCAGGTTTCAGACCATGCTAAACCCACTAGTCTGGTGGTGGTGGAGGTGGTGGTGGACGTGCGTGGCTGGAGGTGCGTGCGTGGTGGAACGTGGTGGTGGAGGTGGTGTGGCAGCGAGTCTGCAAGGTTACCAGCCCATTCTAAAACCATAGTCTGGTGGTTGGTGGCTAAGGTGCGTTGGCTGGAGGTGGTGGTAGTGTGGTGGTGGTGAGGTGGTGGTGGTGCGAGTCTGCAGGTTTCAGACCATTCTAAACCCATAGTCTGATGGTATGGAGGTGCGTGCGTGGAGGTGGTGGTGGTGGAGGTGGTGGTGGTGGTGGTTGGAGAAGTCTGCAGGTCTTTCAGACATTCTTAAAACCTATATCTGCATGGTAGTGGAGGTCGGTGTGGAGGTAGTCGGTGATGGATGCGCTAATGCGGTGGTGGTGGAGAAGTCTGCAGGTTTTCAGACCAGTCTAAACCTATAGTCTGGTCGTAGGTGGCAGGTGGTGGTGGTGGTGGTGGTGCGTGGTGGTGGTGTGGTGGCTTGTGGTGGTGAGAAGTCTAGCAGAGGTTTTCAGACCATTCTAAACCTAAGTCTGATGGTAGTGCCAGGTGGTGTGGAGTGCGTGGCGATTGGCTGTGGTGGTGTGCTTGGTCGGAGAAGTCTTGCAGGTTTCAGACCATTCTAAACCTATAGTCTGGTGGTGGTGGAGGTGCGGGTGGTGTGGTGGTGATGGTGGTGGTCGGTGGGAGAAGTCTGCAGGTTTCAGACCATTCTAAACCTATAGTCTGTAGTGCGTGGATCGTTGTGCGTGTGGTGTTGCGTGGTGGAGTGGTGGTGGAGTGGTGGTGTGGGTCGGTGCTGGAGCAGTCTGGCAGGTTTCAGCCCATTCTAAACCTATAGTCTGGTGGTGAGGAAAGGTGGTGGTGGTTGGTGGCTGGAGGTCGTGGTGAAGTGGGGTTGGCAGTCTTGCAGCGTTTTTCAGACCCATTCTAAACTATAGTCTGATGGTGGTGGAAGCGTACTGGTGGTGGAGGTGGTGGTGTGGGATGCGGTGGTGGAGGTGGTTGTGGAAGTCTGCAGCGTTTCAGCCCATTCTAAACATATAGTCTGTGGTGTGGTGTGGAGGTGGTGGTGACCACGGTAGGTGGTGGTGGGTGGTGGTGGAGGGTGGTGGAGTCGCAGGTTTCAGCCCATTCTAAACCTATACTGTGGTGGAGCTGTTGGTGGAGGGGGGCGTGGTGGTGGAGGTGGTGGTGTGTGGTGAGTCTGCAGGTTTCAGACCATTCTAAACACTATACTTGGTGGAGGTGTTGGTGGAGTGGTGAGGTGCGAGGTTGTGTGGT
>NW_019942968.1:195817-197713 GCF_002910315.2 Salvelinus sp. IW2-2015
TCCTGTGGTTAATCCTGTGGTTAAACCTATGGTTAGACCTATGGTTAGTCCTGTGGTTAGACCTGTGGTTAAACATGTGGTTAGACCTATGGTTAGACCTATGGTTAATCCTGAGGTTAATCCTGTGGTTAATCCTGTGGTTAATCCTGTGGTTAAACCTAAGGTTAGACCTGTGGTTAAACCTGTGGTTAGACCTGTGGTTATACCTGTGGTTAAAAATGTTGTTAATCCTGTGGTTAATCCTGTGGTTAAACCTGTGGTTAAACCTGTGTTTAGACCTGTGGTTAGACCTATGGTTAGACCTGTGGTTAAACCTGTGGTTAAACCTGTGGATAAACCTACGTTTAGACCTACGGTTAATCCTGTGGTTAGACCTGTGGTTAAACCTATGGTTAGACCTGTAGTTAATCCTGTGATTAATCGTGTGTTAATCCTGTGGTTAATCCTAAAGTTAGACCTGTGGTTAAACCTATGGTTAGACCTGTGGTTAAACCTACGTTTAGACCTACGGTTAATCCTGTGGTTAATCCTGTGGTTAATCCTGTGGTTAAACCTATGGTTAGACCTGTGGTTAATCATGTGGTTAATCCTGTGGTTAAACCTACGTTTAATCCTGTGGTTAGACCTGTGGTTAGACCTATGGTTAGACCTGTGGTTAGGCCTGTGGTTAGACCTGTGGTTAAACCTGTGGTTAAACCTGTGGATAAACCTATGTTTAGACCTATGGTTAATCCTGTGGTTAGACCTGTGGTTAGACCTATGGTTAATCCTGTGGTTAGACCTGTGGTTAAACCTATGGTTAGACCTGTAGTTAATCCTGTCATTAATCGTGTGTTAATCCTCTGGTTAGACCTGTGGTTAGACCTGTGGTTAAACCTGTGGTTAATCCTGTGGTTAAAATGTGGTTAATCATGTGGTTAATCCTGTGATTAATCCTGTGGTTAGACCTGTGGTTAATCCTATGGTTAGACCTGTGGTTAATCCTGTGGTTAGACCTGTGGTTAGACCTGTGGTTACATGCTGATGAGAGCATGAAGGAAAACCAGTATAATAAAGGATGAATCACTAATAAAACAGTTCAAATGCTTCATTTTAGTTGATCATTTTGGTAAGAAACGGATACAAACACTACTTGCGTTTTGCTGAATATGGCATATTTATACACATTTTCTTAAGGTAAATGGAGTTGATATATTTTCAGGTAAACACCAGATTCCTTAATAAATAGACTACCCAGCAGAACAAGCTTATGTTCTCCTTTACCATGTTCCCCCTCCTCTCTTCTCCTTTAAGGTGTGCCTCCTCTTCTCTTCTCCTTTACCGTGTTCCCCCTCTTCTCTTCTCCTTTACCGTGTTTCCCCGCTTCTCTTCTCCTTTACCGTGTTCCCCCCTCTTCTCTTCTTCTTTACCGTGTTCCCCCTCTTCTCTTCTCCTTTTAAAGAGAAGAGAAGAGGGGAGAACACGTAAAGGAGAAGAGAAGAGTGGGGAACACGATAAGGAGAAGAGAAGAGGGGGAACACGGTAAAGGAGAAGAGAAGAGGGGAACACGTAAAGGAAAGAAGAAGGGGGAACACGGTAAAAGAAAAGAAGAGGGGGGAACACGGTAAGAGAGAGAAGAAGAACGAGGGGGAAACACTGGTAAAGGAGAAGAGAAGAGGGAACACGTAAAGGAGAAGAGAAAGAGGGGAACACGGGTAAAGGAAGAAGAGAAGAGGGAGGAACACGGTAAAGAGAAGAAAGAGGGTGGGAACACGGTAAAGGAGAAGAGAAAGAGGGCGAACACGGTAAAGAGAAAGAAAGGGAACACGTAAAGGAGAAGAAAGAGGGGGGAAACACGCGTTAAAGAGAAGAGAAGAGGGGAACACGGTAAAAAGGAGAAGGAAAGAGGACGACGGT
>NW_019942968.1:198058-217796 GCF_002910315.2 Salvelinus sp. IW2-2015
CACACACACACACACACACACACACACACACACACACACACACACACACACACACACACACACAGACTTGTATCCGGCAGACAGATTCCGTCAGACAGATTCCTCCCCCTACTGGTTCTAGCAGCCAGACCAGAGCTCTGTCTGTCCGATTCTCTTCAAGGTGACTCATTTCATCTTTCTGATTTGACTGGCCTTTACCGGAGATGTTTTGACGGTAATGATTTCCTGTCCCTTCGGCTCAACGACCGGAGCACAGCAGATGGGGGAGCTGAGAGAGAGGAGAGTGCATGAGGCCTGCTTCATGTACCTGGTGCTTAAAGGAGATGTGAAGTGAGCTGTAAAGACATACTCGTGACGGGCCACAGGACTGGAGCCACAGGAAGGAAACAGTCTCATGTCTCTATAKAGCACTTCCCCCAGAATCAACACTACTCAGTACTTTAACACACTGTTAAAGAGTCTCACAGACCTGCAGTGTACAAGCTGCTGGGTGACTATTTCCCTCTTTATTGTCTTTAGTAAGCTGTTTACTGTTTACTGTGCCCAGTAAACAGTATTATTCAAGTAATACTGTATTTGAACATGCTCTGTCTGCACATACTACTGGCAGTTGATGATGTTTTGATGGTTAATCATTGAGCAGCTTCCTTCACTGATTTTCTCAACTAGCATAGCGGATCACTTTTCTATCAGAAACACATGCTCATTTGGCAACACTGATTATTTATCAAAATCATAATAATATCAACAACTGCATACTCTATTTATAGTAATGTATAAGTACAGTGGCTTCAGGAAGTATTCATACCCCTTTACTTTAATTCAATTTTTTTTTGTGTGTTACAGCCTGAATTCAAAACGGATATTTTTTTTGACATTTGTTTTACCCATCTACATACAATACCCCATATTGACAAAGTGAAAACATGTTTTTAGAAATATACTTTTTTTTATTGAAAATGAATAACAGAAATATCTAATTGACATAAGTATTCACACCCCTGAGTCATTACATGTTAGAATCCCCTTTGGCAGATTTTACAGCTGTMAGTAATTCTGGGTAAGTCTCTAAGAGCTTTGCACACGTGGATTGTACAATATTTACACATTATTCTTCAAACTCTGTCAAGTTGGTTGTTGATCATTGCTAMYCAGCCATTTTCAAGTCTTGCCATAGATTTTCAAGCCGATTTAAGTCAAAACTGTAACTCGGCCACTCAGGAACATTCACTGTCTTCTTGGTAAGTACCTGTAGTGTATATTTGGCATTGTGTTGTAGGTRATTGTCCTGCTGAAAGGTGAATTTGTCTCCCAGTGTCTGTTGGAATGCAGACTGAACCAGATTTTCCTCTAGGATTTTGCCTGTGCTTAGCTCTATTCCGTTTATTTTTACCTAAAAATGTTGGATTTGCCCCAAACATAATGCTTTGTATTCAGGACATKAAGTTAATTTCTTTGGCACATTTTTTGCAGTTTTACTTTAGTGCCTTGTTGCAAACAGGATGCATGTTTTGGAATATTTTTATTCTGTACAGGCTTCCTTCTTTTCACTCTGTCATTAAGTTAAGTATTGTAGAGTAACGACAATGTTGGTGATCCAGCCTCAGTGTTCTCCTCTCACAGCCATTAAACTCTAACCGTTTTAGTCACCAATGGCCTCGTTCCTTTCCGGCAATTGAGTTCAGAAGGACACCATCCAAAGAGTAATTAATAACTTCACCATGCTCAAAGGGATATTCAATGTCTGCTTCTTTTTATTTTTTACACATCTACCAATAGGTGCCCTTCTTTGCGGGGCATTGGAAAACCCCCCATGGTGTTTGTGAATCTGTGTTTGATATTRACTGCTTGACTGAGGGACTTTACAGATAAWTGTGTGTGTGAGGTACAGAGATGAGGTAGTCATTCAAAAATCATTTTAAACACTATTATTGCACACAGACTTAGTCTGTGCAAATTATGTGACTTTTTAAGCAAGTTTGTACTCCTGAACTTATTTAGGCTTGCCATAACAAAGGGGTTGAATACTTATTGACTCAAGACATTTCAGATTTCGATTTTTTTTAATTAATTTGTAYAAATCTCTAAAAGCGTCATTCCACTTTGACATTATGGTGTATTGTGTGTAGGCCAGTGACAAAAACATCTCAATTTAATCAGTTTTAAATGCAGGCTGTAACACAACATGTGGAAAAAGTCAAGGGGTGTGAATTCTTTCTGAAGACACTGTATCTATAACTGGGTGTATAGGAAGTCCCAGAGAGATGTTAAACACATAGTATTATCTGAGTCTTATAAAATGGAATACATGGTAAAAAAGGTTATTCTTAGCTACTCTGTCTGTTTTATCAAACAAACTAGATATTATATTATATACAGTGTATTTGGAAACTATTCAGACCCCTTGACTTTTTCCACATTTTGTTACGTTACAGCCTTATTCAAAAATTGATGAAATAAAACATTTTCATCAGCAATCTACACACAATACCCCATAATGACAAAGCGAAAGCAGGTTTTTAGACATTTTGGCAAATGTAGTAAAAAMTAAAACAGAAATACCTTCTTTGCATAAGTACTCAGACCTTTTGCTATGAGACTCGGAATTGAGCTCAGGTGCATCCTGTTTCCATTGATAATCCTTGAGATGTTTCTACAACTTGATTGGAGTCCACCTGTGGTAAATTCAATTGATTGCACATCATTTGGAAAGGCACACACCTGTCTATATAAGGTCCCACAGTTGACAGTGCATGTCAGAGAAAAGACCAAGCCATGAAGTCAGAGGAATTGTCCTTAGAGCTCAGAGAAAGGATTGTGTTGAGGCACAGATCTGGGAAAGGGTACCAACACATTTCTGCAGCATTGAAGGTCCCCAAAAACACTGTGGCCTCCATCATTCTTAAATGGAAGAAGTTTGGAACCACCAAGACTCTTCCTAGAGCTGGCCCGCCCAGCCAAACTGAGCAATCAGGGGAGAAGGGCCTTGGTCAATCACCTCCATGGAACATCATCAGGCCTCATTTACTTCCAAGGTACATCATCAGGCCCCATTCACCTCCATGGAACATCATCAGTCCTCATTTACTTCCATGGTACATCATCAGGCCCCATTCACCTCCATGGAACATCATGATGCCCCCTTCACCTCCATTTGGAAACATCATCGGCCCCATTTCAGCCTCCATGGAACATCAGGCCCCATTCCACCTTCATGACAACATCATGATTGACCCCTTCACCTCCATGGAACATCATCGCGCCCCATTCACCCTCCATGGAACATCAGCCCCATTCACCTATCATGAAATATTATCTGGCCCCATTCACTTTCATGGTAGATCAGTCGGACCCCATTCACCTTCATGAACCATTATCAGGCCCATTCACATGGAGACATTCGCAGGCCCCACTCACCTTCATAGAACATTATCAGGCCCCATTACTTCAATGTAGATCATCGGACCCCCATTTTTACACCTCCATGGATACATCAGGGCCCCATATCACCTTCATGGAACTCAGGCCCCATTCACCTCCATCGCGAACACTCAGCGCCCCATTCACCTTCATGAACATTATCAACGGCCCCATTCACCTCCCATCGGACATCACGGGCCCCATTCACCTCCATTGTACATCATGCCCCATGTCACCTCCATGGTACATAGGCCCCATTCACCTCCATGGGGTACATCAGGCCCCATTCAACCTCCATGGTTACATACAGGCCCCATTTCACCCCATGGTACATCAGGCCCCATTCAGCCTCCATGGTTAGATCATCGGACCCCATTTCACCTCCCATGGTACATCAGCCCCATTCCACCTCCATGGTACATTCAGGCCCCATTCACCGTCCATGGTACATCGAGGGCCCATTCACCTCCATGGAAACAGCAGCCCCATTCACCTTCATGGTAGAGTCACGGGACCCCATTCAACCTAGGGCTGTTTCAAGCCGGTGATTGTTCAACCAAATAACCTTCCGGTCTCACGTATGCGTTGACCGTTAATTTAACATTAAACACGCTTTAGGCAATCTCCTGGCTTCCAAACATAGCCTCACAAGCCACTGCCATGAGACCTTTGGAACAACACTTACATTTAAAAAGTCGAATACATCCATTGTAATATAGCCTACACCTTCACAATAAAATCATGATTTATGTTTACTGTCACAAGGTCTAAAAGAAGAACATCTGATAGGGGGAAGAAAATGTAGTCTATTATTAGAAGAACAGAATAAGCATACTTCTGAGTTGCTCCCATCCTTCAGCCCCTGATATCGCTATGCTACTGTTATGGGCTGTGGCTAAAACTAGCTTCATGCGACAAGGGTTTGCTTTGACACTTCCGTTGCATAAATTAAAAAATATTTTAAATGAGTTTGAAGAACACAATTGAACAAAGCTGACTAAATACAAAAAGGATCTTTTCTCCAAACGATTTTCAAGGAAGTGCGCACATGCGGCTATTCTGTTGTCTGATTGGTTAAAGAGAGAAGGTAGTCCTATAATGCTAATTTAGAGTATTTATTGCAACTTTAGTTGCGCGCTATATGTTTTAGATTTTCTTTATTTACATTAAGGCTGCATGATGCGACTCGAAAAAGATGATTTTGAAAAACACGCATGAAAGGCATGAGCTCTGATTTGCTTTCTTGTGACACACTTCATCAATCTCTCATTCACAATTTTGACAAGTGCTTGTAATTTTCTCACCAGACCTGAAATTTATGGACCCCCCCCCCCCCTGTGTGGCCTCAAAAAAAAATCCAGCCTTGTTGCTGTGTGGTTGTTGTTCCCTTGGGCTGAATGTAATCATTATAATTCTCTTCTCCTGCTTGTTGTGCTCCAAAAAACACATCTCACTCACACGGCTCTCTTGGATACTGAATCTCAATTCTTATTAGCCAATGCCTGTCACGTGATCGGGTCCTTCTCACAGCTAATGATTTTATTTCGATTTTTATTTAACCTTTATTTAACTAGGCAAGTCAGTTAAGAACAAATTCTTATTTATAACAATAGAGTGCTGAGTACCAGGCAGTTAGCAAGTTTGGTACTAATGACCATCAGCTGTCACACCCTAATCTGTTTCACCTGTCTTTGTGATTGTCTCCACCCCCTCCAGGTGTCACCCYTCTTCCCCACTATTCCCAGTGTATTTATTCCGATGTTTGTCTGTTGCCAGTTGTCTTGTCCAGCTTACCAGCATGTTTTTCCAAGCTTCTGTTTTGTACGAGTCTCAGTTTTTTCTAGTCCTCCCGGTTCTGACCTCTGGCCTGGCCTGACACTAAGCCCGCCTGCCTGACCATTCAGCCTGCCCTGACCTCGAGCCTGGCTGCCGCCCTGTACCGTTTGGACTCAGACCTGGTTTATGAACTTTTGCCTGTCCTCGACCTGCCTGTTGCCTAACCATTGTTGTTTAATAAATATCAGAGACTCGAACCATCTGCCTCCTGTGTCTGCATCTGGGTCTCACCCGGTGTCGTTATATCAGCAGCATCAGAGCTTGGAGAAGGCTAGTTACCGTGACTAAAGATAAAAACAGATAGGGCTGCTGTGCTTCTAGCTCTTATGAAACTTTGCAGTATTTAGTTTTTATATGTGTTATTTTTTACGTTATTAGCCCAGACATTTTCTTGTGTTATTACATACAGCCGGGAAGAACTTTTGGATATGAGAGCGGCAGTAACTCACCAGCATTACCAGCATTTCGACCAGGAATACGACTTTCCCGATACAGATCCTTTGTTCGTACCGCCCAGGGCAATTGATTCCAGAGGCTAACCCAAAATACCGCCAGCGGAGGAGAGGTACTCGGAGTGGACTTCAACTCAGGAGGTGCGCACACCACCCACCACTTCCGAGTATATTACACGGAAACATGGCTCTCTCGGGATATACTGTCTGAGTCCTTACAGCCAGTTGGGTTCTCAGTTCATCGTGCAGACAGGAATAAATATCTCTCTGGGAAGAAGAAGGGCGGGAGTGTATGTTTCATGATTAACAACTCATGGTGTGATTGTGATAACATACAGGAACTCAAGTCATTTTGTTCACCGAACCAAGAATACCTCACAATCAAGTGCCGACCGTATTACCTCCCAAGAGATTTCTCTTCGGTTATAGTCACAGCCGTGTATATTACCCCACAAGCTGATACCACAACGGCCCTCAAAGAACTTCACTGGACTTCATGCAAACTGGGGCCACATTTATTGTCGCTGGGGATTTTATCAAAGCAAATTTGAGAAAAACGCTATCGAAGTTCTACCAACGCATTTACTTCCTGTCTCCCTTACTATAGGCAGAAACTCAAATAGGAAGTACTCGTGCTAAGGATGCTGGTTTGACCAATCGGAGTCCACGCTGCAAGATTGTTTTGATCATGTGGACTGGGATATGTTCCAGGTAGCCTCTGAGAATAACATCGACGAATACACGGATACAGTGACTGAGTTTATCAGGAAGTGTATAGGAGATGTTGTACCCACTGTGACTATTAAAACCTACCCTAACCAGAAACCGTGGGTAGATGGCAGCATTCGCGCAAACCTGAAAGTGCAAACCATCGCATTTAACCATGACAAGGTGACTGGGAATATGGCCGAATACAAATATTATTCCCTCTGTACAGCAATCAAACAGTCAAAATGTAAGTATAGAGAAAAAGGCTCTCCAGAGGGTGGTGCAGTCTGCCCAACGCATCCCCAGGGCCAAACTACCTTCCCTCCAAGACACCTACAGCACCCGATGTCACAGGAAGGCCAAAAAGATCATCAAGAACAACAACCACCCGAGACACTGCCTGTTCACCCCGCTACCATCTAGAAGGCCAGGTCAATACAGGTGCATCAAAGCTGGGACCGAGAGAATGAAAAACAGCTTCTATCTCAAGGCCATCAGACTGTTAAATAGCAATCACTAGCACATTAGAGGCAGCTGCCCTATATACTTAGACTTGAAATCACTAGTCACTTTAATAATGTTTACATATTTTGCATTACTCATCTTATATGTTTGTACTGTATTCTATCCTATTCTACTGTATGTTAGTCTGCCGCTCTGACATTGCTCGCCCAAATATGTATATATTCTTATTCCCATTCCTTTACAACAGATGTGTGTGTATTGTGTGTATTGTTGTGAAATTGTTAGATATTAATGCACTGTCGGAGCTAGAAACACAATCATTTCGCTGCACCCGCAATAACATCTGCTAAACACGTGTATGTGACAAATACAACTTGATTTGATTTGAAACGGTCACATGGCATTTGACTGCGGTCATGACTCTTGACTGCGGTCATGACTCTTGACTGCGGTCATGACTCTTGACTGCGGTCATGACTCTTGACTGCCGGTGTGTCATTAAGTCGGTCACTGTAACAGCCCTACAATCACCTCAGTTTAGGAGTGGAAAGGAAAACTATTTCATGTCAGGTGCCCACAAGGTCCAATTCAGCATTTCTGAATTAATCTTGGATACATATGGTTAACTTTAATCCTCCATATCCACAAAGTGTTGTGGCCTTGGGTAGGAGGCTCTTAAATGTATGAACTATATAAATGTGTGTGTGTATGTGTGTGTGTTTAAAGGTGCCTTGTTCAATTCTGCTTCAGCGTTAGGGGAGATCCTAGGGGCCATGTGCAGTCTGCCAACCCACGGGGGATATCCTCTAACAAAGAACCTTTAGCTATTGTATCTGTTGTGTGGTCGGAACGGAACTCAGCAACCAAAAGATTTCATCTCCACATTTGAAAAGTGTTCAGAGTTTCATTTTATATCTAGAAGGCTTCACTCTCTCGAGTGCTGTGCTGCACTCAAATACATTTAAATGCAAGTCTGAGGGGATGAAAAGCAACACAGATATAATTTCCCTCCTCCCTAGACCTTTAATTATACAGTAGTCTATATGTTATTGTATGTTGACTTGTAGTACACGTCTTGATCTCAGTTACCTTTAAATTAAACTGCTAAACTCTCTTTTACATCGACTGAGCGTGTGCAAAGCTGTGTGTGCACTGCAGTTTTATGTGTACTGCCACTTAAACAGTTAAGGGGAGATCAGGAAGCAGCTGTGGTTTGCAGTTGTGTGTCGGGGTTTGTGTAATTGTGTGAGCACGTTTCAGTTCCTGGTGATCTAATTTAGATTCTGCCTGCCTGTTGTTGGAGCAAGAGTCCCAGTTTGCTGAGTGGTAATAACCAGGTAGACTATAGTGAAATGAGAGGATCTGTCCGCATAGAAGAGACCATGGCATTCTAAGGATATTCTCTAGGATATAGCCTCATCTGCTTTCCACACCTCATGATGCGTCTTTGTTTCAGATGTTTATGTCTGTTGTTATAAAGGCATTAGATCACTGTTCACTTCCATGTTTTACAGTTTTACATGTCTACCGTAGTCTGCCATTTCTGAGTTTTTTCCCTGTTCAGGGAAAACTTTGGGCCGCTATAATTATGCATGTATATAACAATACAAACTCTATATCATATCTCCAGTGACTTGTTTTTATTAGATTTTTAATTTAACCTTTATTTAACTAGGCAAGTCAGTTAAGAAAAAATTATTATTTACAATGACGGCCTACCCCGGCCAAGACCTAACCCGGACGATGCTGGGCCAATTGTGCGCCGCCCTATGGGACTCCCAATCACAGCCGATTGTGATACAGCCTGGAATCGAACCAGGGTCTGTAGTGCTGTCTCTAGCACTGAGATGCAGTATCTTAGACCGCTGTGCCACTCGGGAGGCCCTTGTTGAAGTAATCTGTTTACATAGAGTCCCTCCCTGTGTCCCAGTGGACGTTGTTGTGCCTGAGAATTGTTGATTCCTTTGTGGTTCTCTGCAGCAGATATTGACCCATGCTCAAGGAACCATCCAGAAACCGAGCCATGCTCAAGGAACCATRCAGATATTGAGCCATGCTCAAGGAACCATCCATATATTGAGTCATGCTCAAGGAGATTTCTAGATATTGAGCCATGCTCAAGGACCCATCCAGGTAGATTAATATAATCCTGAGCATCGGACACACAGAAACAGACACAGGTGCCTATCTCTTGAGTGTCATGGGCAGAGCTTAGCTCTCTCTCTCTCTCTTCTGCTTCTCTGCACATCTTCACAGCCCACTGGGGTCCTTTGACGTCGTTCATTCACACCGCGCAGGGACGTTTAATGGCACAGGAATCAAGAGACTAGGCTGATTTATTGCTGCCGGGGGGGGGGGGGGGGTGGAAAACAGGGGGTAAAAAAAAAATGTTGTCACAACACTCTGAGCTTGCGGAGGGTGGGGGTTAAGGCGCTGTACACCTCAGTGTCAAGGTTAAGCCTTTTCAGGAGCGTAGGGAAGAGAACGGGCATCAGTGGCAGGGGGTTTGTGGGGGCTGAGAGCATGGCAGGGTTCAGGTGGAGGGTGCTCTATAAGCTCCCAGTGCCAAACAGTTCGAGGACCTCCAATGGAGGTATTACATGGAGCCCTGGCATCAGTAGCTGGTTGGCTCGGGTTGACAAGGGGAGGGGTGTCTGTTGTTTTGTGCATGGCTGAGACTGTTCATCAGGTTTTTTCTCTTGTGTGTCAGTGTATGTTGTTACTGTCACTGTTGGATACTCTGTGTGTGAGGCTGGGGGTGGTCTTCAGGTTAAATTTGAGTTTCATAAAATTATTAAAAAGTGTGGAGATGTTTCAGGAGGTATGGAGGTTAGCGGGGCTGTCTGTGGCGGCTGGAAGGAGGGGTTGAATGTACGGTTTGTAATGTGGTGCTGGAGGGTGTATTGCATGTAGTTGTGTAATGTGATTGTTGTGGAGGTACCCTTGTTGTTTTATGAGGGTGGGGTGTTTGCAGTGTTTTTTAGTGTAATGGGATGTCTCATTTAAAGTAAAAGCCAGTCTCTCCCTCCCTCTCCCCTCCCTCCCTCCCTCCCTCCCTCCGCCCGAGACCTCCCTTGTTCAGGGGCAGAACGACAGATTTTTACCTTGTCAGCTCGGTTATTCCATCTATCAACCTTTTGGTTACTGGCCCAACGCGCTAACCACTATACTACCTGCCGCCCCAAATTGAGTCAGTGTATTGATTATAATCATGCAATCATATTATGATTAAATAATGTTGTTTACAATGGTATTCTTTGATTTAGCTGTTGATCATGACTTTGTATTGGCATCTCCAGTAGAATGAAGCTAATGGAAACAACAGACGATTCAATAGTCTAGAAGGTACCCAGACTCTGGGTCAGAAATATATTTTAGTTCTTGAGACAGGGCAATCAGGATGCAAGGAGACAGATTACAGACACCTGGCATTAAAATACATGAAAACTAAATCATAGCCAGGTCTTTCCCTATTCAAGAGGATTACCTGGATGGATGGGAGGGAGGACAGGAGAAAAAGAGAGAGAGAGAGAGAAAAAAAAGAAAGAGAGAGACAGAGAGACAGAGACAGAGAGAGAGAGAGAGACAAAGACAGAGAGAGACACAGAGAGAGAGACAGAAAGAAGAGAGAGACAGAGAGAAGAGAGAGACAGAGAGAAGAGAGAGACAGAGAGAGAGAGAAAGAGAGAGAGACAGAGAGAGAGAGAGACAGAGAGAAGAGAGAGCGAGAGACAGAGAGAGAGAGAGACAGAGAGAGAGACAGAGAGAGAGACAGAGAAAGAGAGAGCGAGAGAGAGAAACTTATGCCATTTTAATATCCTCTTCCCTCCAGATGAAGTAAGTAACATCAGAAATATAGTAGCAACTAAGACCTTGCCTATTTTCGTATCACTATTTTGTTATAAGGCATTATTGAAGAACTGGCTATAAAGACCAGACCTGAAAGTATGTGTGTGAAATAGTATGCATCAATGAAAAATGGTGTCCTGCCTACTCCATATATCTCAATGATACAGCCAGTAAAAAACGATGATGTAATTTCATTGGGGAATTACAGGAAGACAAGCAGTCGCTAGGGTGTCAGCTAATATGAATATAGACTAAAGAACTCTGCCATTATCTCTGCCGTAGTTGGAACCCGGTGACTTTTGTCTCTCTCTGTCCTCTCTGGTCCCAACAGAGAGGTGTAGAGGGGAGTAGTTTACACAATGAGTGCAGTGACGCCGAGAAGGAGCAGCCCCAGTCCATACAGAGCCAGTTCATTGATCAAACGTGTGTCTGAATGAACTGGGGGGTGGAGGTGTCCCCTTGCACCGCTGGCCCTGGCTCAACACTCTACTGGTCGTACTTCAGATACAGTCTGTGACAAAGGGACACACACACACAACAACACACACACAACCCACACACAACACACACCACACACACACAACACACACACACCACACACACACACACACACACACACACACACACACACACACACACACACACACACACACACACACACACACACACACACACACACACAAACCAGCCAGGGGTCCTAGTGGTGTCCCAGTATACAGGGTGACAGAGTGGTCTGGCATGGACAAATCTCCCAACTCTTCCTCCTGGAGTTTACATTTGTGTGTGTGTGTGTGTGTGTGTGTGGTGTGTGGTCTATTACATGTGGTTATCAGTATTCTATACATTGAGGTACAGTATCTATACAATGAGGTACAGTATCTATAATGTGTACAGTATCTATACATGTGGTACAGTATCTATACATGTTGGTATATATCTATAGTGGTACAGTAAAACAGTATCTCATGTGGTATATCATGTAGTCTTATACTGTCTGGTCAGTTCAACTAGTCAGATTCTATACATGTGGTACAGTATTATATCATGAGGTAGCAGTATCTAACATCTGGTACAGGTATCTATTCATGAGGTACGTATCTATACATCGGTCGAGTACAGTAACAGTAATCTATACATGTGGTACAGTATCTATAAGTGGTACGTTATCTATACCATGAGGTTCAGTTCTATACATGTTGATACAGTATCTATACATGTGGTACAGTACTTGACATGTGGTACAGTATCTAATACATGAAGTACAGTATCTATACATGAGGTACAGATCTATACATGTGGTACAGTCTATAAATTGCTTACATGTGGTCTATACATATACAATGTGGTACGTATCTATTAGTGGTACAGTAAGTATCTATACATGTGGTACAGTATCTATACATGTGGTACAGTTCTATACTTGAGGTACAGTATCTATACATGTGGTACAGTTATCGTATACATGGAGGTACAGTATCTAAACATCTGGTACAGTATCTGTACATGTGGTACCAGTATCCTTATTACATGTGGTACAGTACAGTAATCTATACATGTGGTTACAGTATTCTATTACATGTGGTACAGTATCTATTACATTGGTGGTACAGTTTATCTCTATACATGTGGTACAGTATCTTATAGGGTACAGTACAGTATCGTATACATGTTTGGCGTACCAGTTAATCTATACATGTGGTACATATCTAACCATCTGGTACAGTATCTATACATGAGGTACAGTACTATACATGTGGTACAGTACAGTAATTATACATGTGTACAGTACAGTATCTATAACATGGGTTACAGTATCTAAACAATCTGGTACAGTATCTATTACATGAAGTACAGTTATCTTATACATGTTGGCACAGTATTCTATACATTGGGTACAGTATCTATACATGTGGTACAGTACAGTATCTATACCATGAAGTACAGTATCCATTACCATGAAGTACAGCATCTATACATTGAAGTACAGTATCTATACATGTGGTACAGTAATCTATACATTTGGTCAGTACAGTATCTATACATGAAGTACAGTATCTATACATGTGGTACAGACAGTGTCTATACATGAAGTACAGTATCATACATGAAGTACAGGCATCTAACAATGAAGTACAGTATCTATACATGTGGGTACAGTATCTATACATGTGTACAGTACAGTATCTATACATGAATTACAGTAATCTATACATGTGGTCCAGTATCTATACATTGAGGTACAGCTACAGTATCTTACATGGGTACCAGTATCTTAACATGTGGTACAGTTACAGTATCTATTACATGAAGTACAGTATCTATACATGTTGGTACAGTATCTATACATGTGGTACAGTACAGTATCTTATACATTGTGGCTACAGTTACAGTTCGATAACATGTGGTACAGTTATCTATGTATGTGGTTACAGTACAGTATCTAACACATGTGTACATATTGTATACATGAGGTACAGTATCTATTACATGTGGGTACAGTACCAGTATCTATACATAATTACAGTTAATCTATACATGTGGTACAGTATCTATACATGTGTACAGTACAGTATCTATACATGTGGTACCAGTACAGTATTCTTATTACATGTGGCTACAGATCTATGGGGTACAGTACAGTATCTATACATTGAAGTACAGTATCTATACATGTGGGTACAGTATTCTATACAGAGGTACAGTACAGGTATCTATACATGAGGTACAATATCTATACATTTGTGGACAGTATCTATACATGAGGTACAATATCTATACATGTGTACAGTACAGTATCTATACATGAAGTACGTATCTAATTACATGGTGTACCAGTAATCTATACATGTGGTACAGTTATCTATACATGTGGTACAGTATCTATACATGTGGTACAGTATCTATACATGAGGTACAATATCTATTACATGTGGGTTACCAGTACAGTATCGATACATGAATTACAATATCTATACATGTGGACAGTACAGTATCTTATACATGAAGTACAGATCTATACATGTTGGCCACAGTATCTATACATGTTTGTACCAGTACAGTATTCTATTACATGAAGTACAGTATCTACTACATGGTGCACAGTATCTATTACATGTGGTACAAGCACAGTATCTTACAGAAGTACAGTAATCTATTACATGTGGTACAGTACTATACATGTGGTCAGTATCTATACATTGTTGATACAGTATCTATACATGTGGTACAGTATCTATTACATGTGGTACAGTATCTAACATGTTGATACAGTATCTATTTACATGTGGTACAGTATCTATACATTGTGGTACAATATCCTATACATGAGGTTAGAGTATCTATAGTGGTTACAGTACAGTATCTATACATGTGGTTACAGTATCTATTCTACATGTGGTACAGTATCTATACATGAGGTTTACAGTATCTATACATGTGCGTACAGTATCTAACCATTGAGGTACAGTATGCTAAACTCTGGTAACAGTATTCTATACATTGAGGTGACAATATTCTATACATGGTGTACCAGTACAGTATCGATACATGAAGTACAATATCTATACATGTGTACAGTACAGTTAATCTATTACATGAAGCTACAGTATCCGGTATACATGTGGCTACAGTTCTATACATGTGGTACAGTATTCTATACATGTGATACAGTATCTATACATGTTGATTACAGTATCTATACATGTGATACATATCTATACATGTGCGTTACCAGTAATCTATACAGGGTACATATCCTATACATGAGGCTCAGTATCTATACATGTGGTCAGTTCTATAACATGTTGGTACAGTACAAGTAAATCTATACATGAAGTACAGTATCTATACATGTGGTACAGTATTCTATACAGTGGTACAGTTATCTATACATGTGATACAGTATCTAAAAATGTGGTACAGTATCTATTTACTGTAATACAGTATTCTATACATGGTGGTTACAGTATCTATACATGTGATACAGTATCTATACATGTGTACAGTTATCTATACATTGTGGTACAGTATCTATTACATGAGGTACAATATCTATACATGAGCTACAGTATCTATACATGTGGCACAGTATCTATACATGTGGTACAGTACAGTATCTTATACCATGATACAGTATCTATACATGTGTACCAGTATCTATACATGTGATACAGTATCTATACATGTTGGTACAGTTATCTATACATTGTGATACAGTATATATACATGTGGTGTTACCAGTATCTATACATTGTGATACAAGTATCTTACATTGTGGTACAGTATCATATACATGTGATAACAGTATCTATACATGTGATACAGTATCTATACATGGGTACAGTATCTATACATGTGGTACAATATCTATACATGTGGTACAGTTACATTATCTAACATGAAGTACAGTATCATATACATGTGGCACAGTATCTATACATGTGTTACAGACAGTATCTATACATGAAGTACCAGTACTATACTGTGGTACAGTATCTATACATGTTCGTACAGTATCTATACATTTGATACCAGTATCTATACATGGTAACAGTATCTATTACATGTGGATTACAGTATCTATACATGTGATACAGTAGCTATACATGTGGTACAGTATCTATACATGTGGTACAATATCTATACATGAGGTTAGAGTATCTATAGTGGTACAGTACAGTATCTATACATGTGGTACCAGTATCTATACATGGGGTACAGTATCTATACATTGAGGTACAGTATCTATACATGTTGTACAGATCTTATAATGAGGTACAGTATCTAAAATCTGTACAGTTATCTAACATTGAGGTTACAATATCTATACATGTGGTACAGTACAGTATCGATACATGGAAGTACAAAATTCTATACATTGGTACAAGTACAGTTATCTAACATTGAAGTACAGTATCTATACATGTGGCTTTTACAGTAATCTATACATGTGGACAGTATCTATACATGTGATACAGTATCTGATTACATGTGATTTACAGGTATCTATACATGTGATAAACAGTATTCCTTATACATGTGGTACAGTATCTATACATGTGATACAGTATCTATACATGTGGTACAGGTATCTATTACATTGTGGTACAATATCCTATACATTGAGGGTAACAGTATCTATACATTGTGGTAACAGTATCT
This sequence comes from Salvelinus sp. IW2-2015, assembly GCF_002910315.2. Lineage (NCBI taxonomy): Eukaryota > Metazoa > Chordata > Actinopteri > Salmoniformes > Salmonidae > Salvelinus > Salvelinus sp. IW2-2015. The sequence continues at coordinate 213,949 of NW_019942968.1, forward strand.
ATACATGTGGTTACAGTACAGTATCTATACATGAAGTACAGTATCTATTACATGTGGTACAGTATCTATACATGTGGTACATATCTATACATGTGATACAGTATCTAAAAATGTGGTACAGTATCTATACATGGATACAGTATCTATACATGTGGTACCAAAGTATTATACATGTTGATACAGTATCTGATACTGTGGTACAGGTATCTATACATGTGTACAGTATCATACATGAGGTACCAATATCTATACATTGAGGTACAGTATCTATACATGTGGCCCACCAGGTAATCTATACATGTGGTACAGTACCGTATCTATACATTGAAGTTACAGTATCTATAACTGTGGTTACAGGTATCTATACATGTGATACAGTATCTATACATGTGTAACAGTATCTATACATGTGCATACAGATATATACATGTGGTACAGTATCTATACATGTGATACAGTATCTATACATGTGGTTACAGTATCTATACATGTGATACAGTTATCATACATGTGATACAGTATCTATACATGTGGTACAGTATCTATACATGTGGTACAATTATCTATACATGAGGTACATATCTCATAACATGTGGTCAGTAATCTATACATGTGAGTACGTACAGTATCTATACATGAGGTACAGTAATCTATACATGTGTACAATATCTATACATGAGGTACAGTTATCTTATACAGCTGTGGTAACAATATCTATACATGTGGTTACAGTATATCTATACATGAAGCTAAATATCTATACATGGGCTACAATATCTATACATGGAGGTACAGTATCTATACATGTGATACAGTACAGTATCTATACATGTTGGTACAGTATCTATACATTGTTGTACAGTATCTATACATGAGAGTACAGTAATCTATAACGATGTGGTACCAGTACTATACATGAGGATACAGTATCCTATACATGTGGTACATTATCTATACATGAAGGTTACAGTAATCTTATACATGAGGGTACCAGATCTTATACATGAAGTACAGTATCTATACCATGAAGTACAGTATCTTAACATGAGGTACAGTATCTATACTGTGGTACAGTATCTAGAATGGTGGTACAGTATCTATACATGAGGCTACATACAGATCTATACATTGTGGTACAGTATCTATACATGAGGACAGTATCTATACATGTGGTAGTTAGAGTTCTATACATGTAGTAAAGTACGGTATTATATATATGTTATAACAGTACAGTGTTAATATACATGTAGTACAGTCCTGTATCTATAAGATTGTAGTATACTGTGAATACAACACATAGCCCATTAGCACAAACAAATCATTGGTCCACATGCCAATTGCACTTGAGTTTTTTAGGGCAAGTACACAATAACACAGTCTCTGGTGTATGACATTAAATCTAAAAAATAACATCATCCAAAATAAAATGTGTTTTCACCCCCCTGCCCAATCCCCTATGTAATATGTTTTAGTATGTTGTTTTTCTCGTAATGTGTTTGTGACCTTCACAAAAAGAACCATAATTAGATCAATTAAAAAAACACCTGTAATCTGTCCAAAATGGCCTTCAGAGAGCAACTTAAAACTCCTGCTGCAATTTGGGACCCAGTATTCTAACCCTGTGGGTTAACAATCCTTCCTTGGCGCCATACTAATTGCTGCCTATTCAACCATAACTTGACCTTCGTTAAGGTAGATTTACAGTACACAGAAACTAATATCTTCCCTTTCACTGTATTGAGGATTTCAGGGGGCCCCTGTTGCAAAAACTGTTATCCTCCAAAGCTATGTTTCTAACATTGGTTTAGAGGGGGGGTGGGGGGGTGTTGCTGTGCTTGATGTTTATTATTTTAGCCGCCAACAGACGGCCTATAAGGGTCCACTAATTAGAGGAACTGAGTAAAGGCCCAATGCACTACTTTTTCTGAAAAACATTATTATTTTTCATTTTTCCATTTTTTCTATTCTGTTTTAGATTACTGTACCACAATGGTATGGGATACAGCATAACATTGTTTAGATACAGTACTCTACCAACTTGTATACAGAGATACTGTTACCTCATGTAAGATACTGTACCTCATGTATAGATACTGTACCACATGTATAGATACTGTACCACATGTATAAGTATACTGTACCTCATGTATAGATACTGTACCTCATGTACAGATACCTGTACCACATGTATAGGATACTGTAACCTCATGTATTAGATACTTGCTACCACATAATCTAGATACTGTACCTCATGTAGTAGATACTGTTACCTCATGTACAGATACTGTACCCACATGTATAGGATACTGCTACCTCATGTATAGATACTGTTACCACATGTATAGTACTGTACCTTCATGTATAGGATACTGTACCTTTCATGTACAGATACTGTACCACATGTTATTAGATACTGTCTACCTCATGTATAGATACTGTACCACATGTATAGATACTGTACCCACATGTATAGATACTGCTACCTCATGCTATGATTACTGTTTACCACATGTATAGTATACTGTTACCTCATGCTATAAGATACTGTACCACATATCTAGATACTGTAAACCTCATGTTAGTACGTTACCTCATGTTACAAGATACTGCTACCACATGTATAGATACTGCTACCTCATGTATAGATACTGTACCAACATATCTAGATACTGTACCTCATGTATAGTTACTGGTACCTCATTACAGATAACTGTTTACCACATGTATTAGGATTACTGTACCTCATGTTATTAGATACTGCTACCTCATGTATAGATACTGTACCTCATGTACAGATACTGCTACCACATGTATAGATTACTGTACCTCATGTATAGATACTGTACCACATATCTAGATACGTACCTCCATGTATAGATACTGCTACCTCATGTTACAGATACTATGTACCACATGTATAGATACTGTACCTCATGTATAGATACTGTACCACATTAATAGATACTGTACCCACATGTATAGATTACTGTACCACATATCTAGGATACTGTACCTCATGTATAGATACTGGTACCTTCATGTACAAGATACTGTACCCACATGTTATAGATACTGTACCTCAGTATAGATACTGTACCACATGTATAGATACTGTACCACATGTAATAGATTACTGTACCACATGTATAGGATACTGTACCACATGTATAGATACTTGTACCACAATCTAGATACGTACCTCATGTATAGATACTGTACCTCTGTATTAGATACTGTACCACTGTACAGATACTGTACCACATGTTACAGATACTGTTACCACATGAATATACTGTTACCACATGTATAGATACTATACCACATTGTTAGATACTGTTACCTCATGTATTAGATACTGCTTACCACATGTATAGATTACGTGTACCACATGTATAGATACTTTACTTCATGTATAGATTACTGTTACCAACATGCTTATAAGATACTTTTACTGTACCTCATGGTATAAGATACTGTACCACATATCTAAGATACTGTACCTCACTGGTATAGATACTGTACCTCATGTATAGAATTTACTGTACCCACATTTGTATAGATACCTTTACTTCATGTATAGATTACTGTACCAACATGTATAGATACTGTACTGTACCTCATGTATAGATACTGTACCACATATCTAGATACTGTACCCTTCATTGTATAGATACTGTACCTCATGTATAGATACTTGTACCACCATGTACAGATACGTGTACCACATGTACAGATTACTGTTCCACATGTACATATACTGTTAACCACATGTATAGATACTATACCACATGTTTATAGATACTGTACCTCATGTATATTAACTGCTACCTCATGTATAATCTTTCTCT
>NW_019942969.1:0-13331 GCF_002910315.2 Salvelinus sp. IW2-2015
GTGTGATCCGTCTCACTCCAGGGAATACTCCCTCCCTCCCTCCCAGTGTTTAGATCACTCTTTAATTCTCATTTGCCTCCTCATTTTGATTTTTTACTACGTGAGGGCTTTGGTTGCGGCACAAAGCCTCTGAGTGAAGTCATTGGAGTATAGTAGCTTAAATTGACTCTGTTTTCTCTCTTCCCAGTAGATGACTCCCCTTGTTTTTTGTCCCGTACTCATTACCAACATGCCTCTGCGCTGCAGATTACACTCTGGCAGATTAATGCTGGCAATAAACAAAGCAAAACTCAAGCGCAAAGGGCATACCAGCAGACAACCTTTTAACAATGTAACTCCCAAAGTTGTTAGCTATCTGCGTGATCAACAGTTATTTCATTTCTTAGGTGTTATTTCACGGCCCGGTGCGCACGCTGCCTAGTAGATATAAAATGTAGTTATTGCGACCATTCTGTCAGGTCTGTATTTCTCTGTGTTATGATCTTAGGGCTACGCTCTTGTAACCAGGCCAACAATCAAATCATTCCTGGTGCTGAGTGGTCAATAGTTTGTTATTAATCCTAGCATGAATCACTGACTCACAACAGATTCACAGCTGAGTACACCAAGCGATCAGGTGTAACTATAGTTTTGGCAAGTCAGTTAGGACATCTACTTTGTGCATGACACAAGTAATTTTTCCAACAATTGTTTACAGACATATTATTTCACTTATAATTCAATGTATCACAATTCCAGTGGGTCAGCAGTTTACATACACTAAAATGACTGTGCCTTTAAACAGTTTGGAAAATTCCAGAAGATGATATCATGGCTTTAGAAGCTTCTGATAGGCTAATTGACATCATTTGAGTCAATTGGAGGTGTACCTGTGGATGCATTTCAAGGCCTACCTTCAAACTCAGTGCCTCTTTGCTTGACATCATGGGAAAATCAAAAGAAATCAGCTAAGACCTCAGAAAAATAATTGTAGACCTCCACAAGTCTGGTTCGTCCTTGGGAGCAATTTCCAAACGCTTGGTACCACGTTCATCTGTACAAACATTAGTACGCAAGTATAAACACCATTGGAACACACAGCCATCATACCGCTCAGGAAGGAGACGCATTCTGTCTCCTAGAGATGAATGTACTTTGGTGCGAAGGTGCAAATCAATCCCAGAACAACAGCAAAGGACCTTATGAAGAAGCTGGAGGAAACAGGTACAAAAGTATCTATATCCACAGTAAAACGAGTCCTATATTGACATAACCGGAAAGGCCGCTCAGCAAGGAAGAAGCACCTGCTCCAAAACCGGCATAAAAAAGCCAGACTACGGTTTGCAAAGATCGTACTTTTTGGAGAAATGTCCTCTGGTCTGATGAAACAAAAATAGAACTGCTTGGCCATAATGAACATCGTTATGTTTGGAGGAACTTATTGTGGGAAGTTTGTGGAAGGCTACCCAACACGTTTGACCCAAGTTAAACAATTTAAAGGCAACGCTACCAAATTGATTGATTGTATGTAAACTTCTGACCCACTGGGAATGTGATGAAAGAAATAAAAGCTGAAATAAATCATTCTCTCTACTATTATTCTGACATTTCACATTTGTAAAAAGAAAATGGTGATCCTAACTGACCTGAAACAGGGAATGTTTTATAGGTTTAAATGTCATGAATTGTGAAACTGAGTTTATATGTATTTGGCTAAGGTGTATGTAAACTTCCGACTTCAAATGTATAAAGCTGTGGCCGTTTAATTATGGCTGTCTCTGTGATGGTCTCTCATTTAATTCATACACACATTGCTCCTTTTGTTAGGCATTTCACACCCAGTTCAAGCTACTTGTGAAAAGGCACAGGGCCTTGCTCCCGGCAATGGATTAAACGGGGCATTTGTTGCAGGAAACCTTGCTCTTTAAACTCAGTAGGGAGGGCTCTGTCTGTCTGTCTGGAGCCCTTCAGTAGAGAGCACTGACAGGGTTGGACCAAAGCATAGGGGAATGTCAATACCACAGTGTAGCAGGAGAGAGTACAGACCAGGGCTGACCAGGTCCATACAGTACATACACTGTCCATGTCAACCATCATACCTGACATTCATGGTCATTAAACATTTGCATTTATATTTGTTTTACTAGACATCATAGTCCAGATCACATCTATGTTCGCTTTTTCATCCAGACAGGCTAGAGAGCTTAGATGGAGGACTGTCTGGTCAGATGTGTGGGGGACCTAACTGGGAAAGATGGGGCCTTTATGGAGGGGAGGAGGTGGGCAAGCACATGACCACAATCCCAGAAAGGCAACTGACACAGCAAATGGTAGTAGCCTTTAAGTTAATAGGCTGCTAGTTAATGGAATTAAGTATTTGCTAGTTAATCAAGATAATGGTATGTTAGTTCATTTTGTTAATTGGCTGTGAGACATGTACCTCTTTATCTTCCCCTTGGAACATGAAATATTCAGTGGTAACAGAATGGGCTGACACACATCATTACTGTGTCTCAGGAAGCTCCTCCATGTAGCCTAACCTATGGCTATACTCAGCCAAAATAAGCACTGTGTTTAGGTTGAAAGGTCACGGGAACCAGGGGTACGGCTGGGAGTWATAGCACCACTCAGATGATTTATTTTCAGAACTTCTCCAAACTCRTTCAAGGTCAKTGCTSCTCRCCCATGGAGAGATAGAGGGACTGATTGATAATGGTCCTTATCACCATGGTGATGTAGCCTACACAACTCTAAACGCCTTTATCAGAGCTCAGACATCACCTCCGACAGCGTACACACAGCTGATGGACTGTGTGAGTGAGACTTGCCTGTTCCTACCTGTCCGTTTCTTCCTGTCTGTGATAAGGACCTGCCACATATCCTCCACCCCTCACCCATTACTCACCTCCCATTAGCCCTGCAAAGACCATGACAGGTGAGGCGGGCCCCGGAGGAGCCGCCTTGGAGCCAGAGTTATAAAAAATAATGAGTGTGAATGTGTGACCAGATGTGATTGATGAGCCTGGGGCAGCAGGCAGTGGATTTGGTCGTTCCCCTCACATGCCCACTCCCCTCCACTCAGAGCGACAGCAGGAACAGAAATGTACCTGAGATAGACAGACTGCAACCGAGGGATGGCTAGACGCCACATTCTACATTCTGGGGGTAAAAGAGAGAGAGAGGGAATGCAATTAAATCAGTATTCAGTGAGAACATGACCTGAAGGCAACTTCCTCTTTATTTGACGTCTCTCAGACATGCAGGCTGCTCTTTGTGACCCCACTGAGTACASCCTTCAGGSGAGGGAAGAGAACTAACWCTTTAGCAGGCAGTGTACCACTGTAGAAATMATCTAAACTAAAAGACACATCTCTATGTGCTGCACTGTACAGATAACAAAACACATTGTAAAGTATGTAAGTAGGATAAAGTTGTGTCAGGGCTGTGGGGTAGGCTGGACTGMGCTGTTCTSTTCTYGGCTGAGTCYGGCTGTTCTGGGCTGTGAGSAGCCATTGGTGCTGAGTTCTGGTCATGCTGCCAAGCTCCAGTTTAAGATMATGTATCACTCCTGGCTGCTCATTTACCTTTATATTTCAGCAGAGTCAGGAGGAGGACTGCTCCCCACCACATCCACATGCTCTTCTATTTGGCTAGCATTACCCATGACCTACAGCAATATACTTTCAGGTAAAATACAACAAATATATAGACTAATACAGTTGCAGGGAGGACATGGAAGAAATAATGCACGCTCTAGTATGCCCTTKAWGCRGTTCAYAAACAAGTATTCAACAATGCCATGGTATAAAYCAAGTTTGTTTCATAGGGGATTCAAATAGGTAAGATKATTGAGTTTGTGGCTGCAGTCCATCTACAGGCAGCATGTTAATGGATGAGCTCATTCAGCAGAGGTGAGGGCAGTGCTCTGCATGGCCTCCCCCGTGTAAAGTCAATTAAGCCTGGGGATGGAACGCTGCTCTCAGGTTATGGGTCACCAGGGATCTGGCACCAATCACAGCCTGGATTTAATTCCCATCCAGCCGGGATCATTTCCACTCAGGGGAGGGATCTTCTTTATAAGTCTTTCTCTCGCTCGCTCTCTTTCTCATTTCTTCTCTTTCTCTCACTCTCTTTATCTCCTCTTTCGATCTCCCCCTCACTCTCTTTCTCTCTCTCTCTCTCTCTCTCTCTCTGTTCCCTATCTCTCTCTCGTTCTCTCTCTCTTGTCTCCCTCGCTCTCTCTCTGTCTACCCTCTCTCTCTCTCTCTCTCTCTATCTCTCTTGCTGTCTATCTCTCTCATTCTCTTTGCTGTCTCTCCATGAACATAGATATCAGGCTGGCAGCAACAACAGCTATCTTGTGTCTACTGTATCATCAACCTTAAACATGCTCTCTCATAAAATACATTATCGACTGGAATGGTAAATTACGTTTGGATTGGGTGATATATCCCATTCCACAAYGTTTCACAYCACATCACAGAAAAGGTGACATTTGTTTAATGTGTATGAATTATGTTTGGTTATGGGGAAGTTGTGTAGTTTCACAGTGCTAACTTGGCTCTGACATTCAGGAAGAGGAAGGCAATGCCAGGCGTGCGTACGGTGCCCAGGGGTGTGTTAGTGTGGCTGAAGCCCTCCATAGTGCCAGGTAGCTACCTAGGCTTGCTTAGCAGCACTCTCTCTCTCTGAATTATTCATCTTCACAACAGAACCACTTAAAATCCTGCAGCGTCTAGAGGGGGGAACGTGCACACCGTGCAACTCAAAGGCCTTTTTCACACACTTTAATCCTTCCTCTCTGTATCCCTCTCTCATTTATTATCTCTCTCTCTCTCTCTCGCGTGCTGCTTTGGTTTACCATGAAAAGCCTTCTAAATTCACCCATAATGGAAATCGATTTGGCGAACAATAACAGCACATCACAATAGACTGCTTATGGAAGTGGAATTTAAGCTTTAAGCCTGGTGCCCCTCGCTGGGTGAGAAGAACTGATAAAACCAGTTGGCTGGCTCTTAAAGCTTCAAATTTTAATTTACTCCATCACTTTCCACTTTTTCCCCTGCCTGCCAGCAAAATAAATGGGATGAGCGAGATAGGTGTCTTATTACCTGCTTATTCTATCAAAGAGAAATAGAGGAGGATCCAGTCATGTGTAGTACTGTACCGTAAGTAAGAATGAATACAGGCTTTTTCTCCTCTGGTTGTGTGAATAGGATTGCTGGAGCGCTATACTGTGTGAATATATACGACAGGGTAGTCAATAGAAATACTAGACTGTCTTTCTTGATGTCTATAGTATCTCTCTGGTATGCAATCTGGTTTCCGCTCAGGTTATGGATGTGTCACTGCAACCTTAAAGGTCCTCAATGATGTCACCATTGCCCTTAATTCTAAGCAATGCTGTGCTGCTATTTTTATTGACTTGGCCAAAGCTTTTGATACGGTAGACCATTCCATTCTTGTGGGCCGGCTAAGGAGTATTGGTGACCCTGAGGGGTCTTTGGCCTGGTTTGCTAACTACCTCTCTCAAAGAGTGTAGTGTATAAAGTCACAACATCTGCTGTCTCAGCTACTGCCTGTCAACAACGGTGTACACCAAGGCTCGATCCAAGGCCCAACGCTCTTCTCAATTTACATCAACAGCATAGCTCAGGCAGTAGGAAGCAGAAGTAGTTAAATGCTCTACAACAAAGCTTTCTTAGTGTCCCAACAAGCTTTCTCTACCCTTAACCTTGTTCTGAACACCTCCAAAACAAAGGTCATGTGGTTTGGTAAGAAGAATGCCCCTCTTCCCACAGGTATTATTACTACCTCTGAGGGTTTAGAGCTTGAGGTAGTCACCTCATACAAGTACTTGGGAGTATGGCTAGACGGTGCACTGTCCTTCTCTCAGCACATATCAAATCTGCAGGCTAAAGTTAAATCTAGACTTGGTTTCCTTTATCGTAATCGCTCCTCTTTCACCCCAGCTGCCAAACTAACCCTGATTCAGATGACCATCCTACCCATGCTAGATCACAGAGACATAATTTATAGATCAGCAGGTAAGGGTGCTCTCGATCAGCTGGATGTTCTTTACCATTCGGCCATCAGATTTGCCACCAATGCTTCTCATAGGGCACATCACTGCACTCCATACTCCTCTGTTAACTGGTCATCTCTGTCTACCCGTCGCAAGATCCACTGGTTGATGCTTATTTATAAAACCCTCTGAGGACTCACTCCCCCCTATCTGAGATATTTACTGCAGCCCTTATTCTCCACATACAACACCCGTTCTGCCAGTCACATTCTGTTAAAGGTCCCCAAAGCACACACATCCATGGGTCGCTCGTCTTTTCAGTTCGCTGCGGCTAGCGACAGAGGTAAACATAACGGTAGATATGGCAGACAATTCTTATTTGTATTTTCTGTGTGTGTGTGTGTGTGTGTGTGTGTGTGTGTGTGTGTGTGTGTGTGTGTGTGTGTGTGTGTGTGTGGTGCGTGCGTGCGTGCGTGCGTCGTGGCGTGCGTGCGTGCGTCGTGCGTGCGTGCGTGCGTGCGTGCGTGCGTGCGTGCGTGCGTGCGTGCGTGCGTGCGTAGATGGGCAGTTTTGTTACATTTATGTTAAATACGTATTTAATTACTTCTGAACTACAATCCATTGTAATTTGAACAAGATACTTCGAGACCTGTAATTAGTATTTTCAAAATACAAAATACTTTTCTATACATTTTTTTAGCTGTTCACAGTTTTGTGGCCCCCTTTCACCCTGCATTGGTATCAGAAGTCTGATGACAATATGGTGTGATAAGACTGTCTTATAAATGTAAAATATATTATTTTGAGCTCCGTCCCCCAAAACAAGGCCAATTAATAATGCCCAGTGTACTTTGCAAGTGTTTATTTTTACATTTACATTTTGGTCATTTAGCAGACACCTGTATCCAGAGCAACTTAGTCACTGAATTCAACTAAGGTAGATAACTACTGTAATGATGTTCGTCTGAGGAAGAAGAGAGGACCAAGGTGCAGCGTGGTACGTGTTCATGATTTTTAATAACACTGAACAAAAAAATAACAAACGGCACAAACGAAACAGTCCTTTTCTGGTACAGAGACAGAAAACAACTACCCACAAAACCAACATGGAAAATGGCAACCTAAATAGGCACCCCAATCAGAGACAACGAGAAACAGCTGTCTCTGATTGGGAACCAACTCAGGCCACCATAAACCTAAAACCCCTAGACCATACAAAATCCCATAGACAAACAAAAACCCTAGCAAGACAAAAACCTAGACAATACAAAACTAAACAAACCACCGTTGTCACACCCTGACCTACCAAAAAACTAAGAAAACAAATATAACTAAAGTCAGGGCGTGACAACAATGACATATCAAAGTCATAGCAAGTACAATGTTTTTATAACCGTTACTGAGAATGTTGTTTTAGTGAAGCCGTATATTTGAAAATGTATTTTGTATTTAGAAATTTGGGAAAATACTAATTAGCATCTTGTATTCATTTTGATACATTTTCTTCAGGTATTTTGTAATGGTAACAAGATAGTATATCTCCATCTCTGTGTGTGTGTGTGTGCGCGTGGCGTGCGTGTGTAACAAATGAGGAAAGGGACTTCGGAGCCCTTACAATAATAGTTGAAGAAACAAAGCATATTATCATAAAGCTGTTCAAAATAATGACACCTGAACACATGAAGTCATTAACCATTCTGCTATTGTACCCATCACAGCCATGCACACTGCAGGCATAATGACTTGTCTCTTTGTAAAGCTTTATTTTCAGATGTCTAACTGTTGTCTTCGGCATTAGCCAGGAAAGGCAACTCTTCAAACACAGTGGGAAGGTGTCTGTCGTCTGTCTGGCGCTAACTAACAACAACTGACCTTTCATCACAGTGGAAGGTGGTCTCTAATGGCGTGTCATCTTTGACTTCTCCCTGGGAGAGGCTGGTCGACATGCAGGCTGGGTCACGGCATGCCTTCGGGCGATGTCTTGCTCCCAGACATTCACACTGTTTCTTGTGAATGCTAATAAGTTATGTTGGGTGGACGAGACGAGGCAGCGTCTAATTGGCAGCTCATCTCTGTTCTCCTGCTTCGTGCCCTGACTGCCCTGTGGACGGTGTCAGCTAACGTTATGTTAACATGGCAGGTTGTGACATTTCAAGACCCGGGTTCAATCAACGCCTTAGCGATTCATTTAAAATAAAGTAATGGAGAAAGAGCAGCAACAGCATTTCATCACCAAAAGACAATTGGATGTTTAGTGGCTTGAAGCGTGCAATGTCAACAAGACCATTCTAGCCAAACTGATCAGAATAGACGGACGGGGGTGTATGAACACCTGACAACAGTCAATGTTTTTAGTTCTGTAGTGGCTTGTGCATATCTTTATTTTATTTATTTTTATTTCACCTTTATTTAACCAGGTAGGCCAGTTGAGAACAAGTTCTCATTTACAACTGCGACCTGGCAAGATAAAGCAAAGCAGTGCGACACAAACAACACCACAGAGTTACACATGGAGTAAACAAACACAAATACAAATACAGTCATAACACAATAGTAAAGCTTTATTAAAGTGTGTGCAAATGAAGTAAGATTAGGAGGTAAGGTAATAAATAGGCCATAGTGGTCTGAAATATCGACTCAAACACGTCTGAGTATGAAGCAATCATGCATAACCACATCGGGTATTATAAGCAACATTGTCATTTTACACTGCTTGAAGTAGGAGCCGATACTCATTTTGGGTGCCGGTCCTTTTTATATTTATGTGCTAATATTCTATAAGAGGAACAGGAGTCACGTAGAACATTTGAGTGCCTGGTACTCACGTTCGTGTGAGCTCCTGCCAAGTCAAGCACTGGTCATTTATAATAGCAGACAGAGTGGAGCTATTTTTGAGAACGCTGATACTCATGGTCCATATTCTAACATCCTGTTTTTTCAGAAAAGTAATGGCCTCAGTGCATGAGAACTCTGAAAAGTGTCTCTTTACTTTAGTTTGCTACTTTACAGGTATTGCCTGTAACCGCCCCTTGGCCAGGTACCAAAGTTATTTGATATTTCTGTGGTGGTGTGAGGAGTCATTACTCTCCTCCCTCTGACAGAATGACTCGAGGCAAGCAGAGATGGATATAATAACTGAGTGGGAGGGAACAAGATGAAGGAGAAAAGTAGGGTCAGACAACTGTCTGAGGGGTACCAAAATGACAGAACCACCCTGGCAACTTTTGGTTGACACTTCCACCGTGGCGTGGCTGATGAGGTGTGAGGTGCTAATAGGATGTTGACCTTGTCTAGCCCTCCCTGTCACTCATACAGTAATCATTACTGTTTCTAGAGACAGAGACAGAGAGGGGTCTGACAAGAAGCTCCAGAGAGAGGATGATGATGATGGTGGTCCTAATAGACAACCAACTTCAGAGGAGGAGAGTTAGAGCACATTACTACAGTACATCTGTAGGGGAGCAGTGTTGGGCAGTGCAGATATGCGTTATTTGTGTTATACACACACTCACAGAAACTCACAGACATATCATGAAAGTTAAATGACCGCTGGTAATTAAACATGATGTTACCTGCCCAGTTAGCTGGCGAGGGTTCAAAGGGAGCACTTGAGTGTGTGAATGGTTTGGGCTGATGTTGATTAACTCTAATGTAAGCTCTAATTAACAACAGAGATACTTTAGTCAAATGAACCAAGGTCATGCTGACGACCAAACAATTGTTTACTGGGATGCTAGTGCATGTTGAATCCCATTCAATCTGCTTTTTGGTCTGTTAGGTTTGGACCAATGTGTTTTGCATTGACAGATCTGTCTATGCTGGGACATGCTGCTGATGTTGATATTCTCCATTCATGCAGGCTGGGTCCATATTGGTCTCTATACACTCGGGTATTTCTGTCACTATGCTATCAACCGGAGCCATCCCTGGTACAGTTAACCCAGTCCCAGTCAGAGACAGACACCGAGACACGGGTACTGCAAACAAAGAGTGATTTCTCTATGAATATGTATCCCCCGTCTCTGCACTGTGGCTCTGGCAGCTCTTAGCCCCTGAAGGATCATTTAGACAGATTGATATCTGTGGAAGGAGGGAGCTGCTCTACTGAGGAGAAGGGGGTGTCTCTACTCCCTTTCTACCCACATCCTTCTAGGACCATACACTGTCCACCTGGACAATTACTCATGTCCATAGAAGCACTCATACACTGGTCATCAGGGTTGGGGAAACGGATTACATGTAAGGGATTACCTAAAACCGATAACTGTAATCCATTACGTTACCAGTAAAAAATTGTAATTAGATTACAGATACTTTTGAAAACTAGATGATGATTTAGAGGATTACTTTTAAATTCAGAAAGATGTTTGCGGAAAAAATCTTTGACACTTTTCTTTCTCAATGACATTCAAATCAACATCGAAAAAAGGCGCAAGTTTAAGTTTGGTTCCACCTGAGCGAGTCTGACCACAAGTCCGAGACCACTACGATGACACAACCAAATGTGTTTGATGGATCACAGGAAAAGAGTAGGAATAGGCTTTTGTAGGTTACAGTATACGCTATGTCTTCCAATGGTGCGATTGCTGTCGGCATCCAAAGATGATCAAATTTTAATAAACGCAAAGAGATAAGGATGACAGCAGTGGTGTAGTCTACAACGATACGGATATAGCTTATTATTGATATATACATAGCTCATTGATGTGAATCACACTGCTGCTTTCTCATTTAGCTATTTGTGCCTTACGGATTGTGGTTGTTGTGGATGGCGGTTCACAAATCTAATTGTGTATTTGAACCCAATAATGGTTGATTTCAAGATGTTTAAGCTTCCTATCAATCATTGTTTTTGAAACCAGTGGACAGCCAATGAAAAATGCTCTCTTGTAAAAGCTGCATAGTGGGATCCAGCCTATGGAATAAAGTGGGGTTTTATTGCTCAATATAATTCTGCTGATAAAATTATGGACACATGCTACTGTCCACCCTGATCTGGTTCACCTGTCCTTGTGATTGTCTCCACCCCTCCAGGTGTTGCTATTATCTCCGGTGTATTTATCCCTGTGTTTGCTGTCTCTCTGTGCCAGTTCGTCTTGTTTGCCAAGCCAACCAGCAGTTTTCCTTGCTCCTATTTTTCCCCAATCTCTATTTGTTTCTAGTCCTTCTGGTTTCGACACTTGCCTGTCCTGACTCCGAACCCGCCTGCCTGACCACTCTGCCTGTTTCTGACTACCAGCCTGCCTATCCCCTTGTACTGTTTTGGACTCGGATCTGGTTTCTGACCGCTGCCTGGCCTGACCTCGAACTGTCTATCGTCTGGTACTGTTTGGACTCTGACTGTTTTATGAACCACCTGTCCCCTGCCTTTGGCTACACCCTTTGTTATAATACATTTCGGAGCTCTATTCATCTGCCTCCTCTGTCTGCATTGGGTCTCGCCTTGTGCCCTTATAGCTGTGCCCTTGTAGCTGGAAACAGCAGATTTAAAATGAAATGTTTATATAGGCGTACAGAGGCCAATTATCAGCAACCATCACTCCTGTGTTCCAATGGCATGTTAGCTAATCCAAGTTTATAATTTCAAAAAGCTAATTGATCATTTAAAAAACCTTTTGCAATTATATAGAACTTCTCACTAGTGCTCAAAGCATGCCATCCGTGAGCGCAGCATTTTTTTTCAACTTGAGTCAATGAGCCTAATCATTCCTCATGACAACAAAATCATAAACAACAGAGTAGGAATGGCTAATAAGTCCTTAGCTTTGGTTTACAATTTGGCTAATCTTATACATATATTTCCAAGTCCTATTCTTGAAGATCAAGGTGTATAACATTTATTGGAATGACTGGAATTCTGATAGACTTTGTTTTTATGTAAAGATATAATTTTACATATTATTGTATGCAGTATAAGAAGTATTAGAAGAAGCCTGCATAACAACCCATAAAGTCAAATTTAACATCCATATATGACCAGCTATGTAAACTACAACATTGATTTATCCAAATAGATGTCGTTCAATTGGTAACATATACTTTTGTCTTCTTCTAATGCCTCTTAAGGGGAAAGTAATCTAAAAGTAACTGAATGTAATCAAATTACTGAGTTTGGGTAATCCAAAAGTTACATTACTGTATACAATTTGACAGGTAAATAGCAACTGTAGTGGATGACATTTAGAAAGTAACCTACCCAACCCTGCTGGTCATGGAAAAGCCCTCTATAAGAAGACTTAGATGACTCGAAGATCGAGTCATCCCTCCTCCGAAACATGATCCGCCAAACTGCGCTTCTTAACACCCGCCCGCTTAACCCGGAACCAGCCGCACCAATGTATTGGTAGAAACACCCCGTTCAGATGACAACCGAAGTCAGCCTGTAGGCGGCCAGACACCACAAGGAGTCGCTAGAGCACGATGAGCCAAGTAAAGCCCCCCGGCCAAACTCTCCCCTAACCCGGACAACGCTGAGCCAATTGTGCGCCGCCCTATGGGACTCCCAATCACGGCCGTTATGACACAGCCTGGGATCGAACCCCAGGCTGTAGTGATGCCGCAGACCGCTGCCCCACTCGGGAGGCCCCTATTCTATTTACTTGTATCTTTAAAAACTCCCTAGTCGTTGCCGATGACAAGGATAAATGATGCAGCCACCACCATGGTCGAAAATATGAGGAGTGGTACTCAGTGATGTGTTGTATTGGATTTTCCCAAACACAACACTTTGTATTCGGGACATAAAGTTAATTTCTTTGACACATTTTTTGCAATTTTACTTTTGTGCCTTATTGCAAACAGGATGCATGTTTTGGAATATTTTAATTCTGTACAGGCTTCCTTCTTTTCACTGATATTTAGGTTAGTATTGTGGAGTTACTACAATGTTGTTGATCCATCCTCAGTTTTCTCCTCACAGCCATTAAACTCTGTAACTGTTGGCCTCATGGTGAAATCCTTGAGCGCTTTCCTTCTTACAGGCAACTGAGTTAGGAAGAACACCTGTATATTTGTAGTGACTGGGTGTATTGATACACCATCCAAAGTGTAATAAATAACTTACATGCTCAAAGGGATATTCAATGTCTGCTTTTTTTTACCCATCTACAATAGGTGTCACGCCCTGACCTTAGAGAGCTTTTTATGTCTCTATTTTGGTTTGGTCAGGGTGTGATTTGGGTGGGCATTCCTTTTCTATGATTGTATTTCTGTGTGTTTTGGCTGGGTGTGTTTCTCAATCAGAGGCAGCTGTTCTATCGTTGTCTCTGATTGAGACCATCCTTAGGTAGCCTTTTCCCACCTGTATTTGTGGGTAGTTGTCCATGTT
>NW_019942969.1:13356-28536 GCF_002910315.2 Salvelinus sp. IW2-2015
GCACACACATCCATGGGTCGCTCGTCTTTTCAGTTCGCTGCGGCTAGCGACAGAGGTAAACATAACGGTAGATATGGCAGACAATTCTTATTTGTATTTTCTGTGTGTGTGTGTGTGTGTGTGTGTGTGTGTGTGTGTGTGTGTGTGTGTGTGTGTGTGTGTGTGTGTGTGTGTGTGTGTGTGTGCGTGTGTGTGTGTGTGTGTGTGTGCGTGCGTGCGTGCGTGCGTGCGTGCGTGCGTGCGTGCGTGCGTGCGTGCGTGCTGCGTGCGTTGCGTGCGTGCGTGCGTGCGTGCGTGCGTGCGTGCGTGCGTGCGTGCGTAGATGGGCAGTTTTGTTACATTTATGTTAAATACGTATTTAATTACTTCTGAACTACAATCCATTGTAATTTGTAACAAGATACTTCGAGACCTGTAATTAGTATTTTCAAAATACAAAATACTTTTCTATACCATTTTTTTTTAGCTGTTCACAGTTTTGTGGCCCCCTTTCACCCTGCATTGGTATCAGAAGTCTGATGACAATATGGTGTGATAAGACTGTCTTATAAATGTAAAAATATATTATTTTGAGCTCCGTCCCCCAAAACAAGGCCAATTAATAATGCCCAGTGTACTTTGCAAGTGTTTATTTTTACATTTACATTTTGGTCATTTAGCAGACACTCGTATCCAGAGCAACTTAGTCACTGAATTCAACTAAGGTAGATAAACTACTGTAATGATGTTCGTCTGAGGAAGAAGGAGAGGACCAAGGTGCAGCGTGGTACGTGTTCATGATTTTTAATAACACTGAACAAAAAAATAACAAAACGGCACAAACGAAACAGTCCTTTCTGGTACAGAGACAGAAAACAACTACCCACAAAACCAACATGGAAAATGGCAACCTAAATAGGCACCCCAATCAGAGACAACGAGAAACAGCTGTCTCTGATTGGGAACCAACTCAGGCCACCATAAACCTAAAAACCCCTAGACCATACAAAATCCCCATAGACAAACAAAAACCCTAGACAAGACAAAAAACCCTAGACAATACAAAAACTAAACAAACCACCGTTGTCACACCCTGACCTAACCAAAAAACTAAGAAAACAAATATAACTAAAGTCAGGGCGTGACAACAATGACATATCAAAGTCATAGCAAGTACAATGTTTTTATAACCGTTACTGAGAATGTTGTTTTAGTGAAGCCGTATATTTGAAAATGTATTTTGTATTTAGAAAATTTGGGAAAATACTAATTAGCATCTTGTATTTCATTTTGATACATTTTCTTCAGCGTAATTTTTGTAATGGTAACAAGATATGTATATATCCATCTCTGTGTGTGGTGTGGCGTCGTGGCGTGCGTGTGTAACAAATGAAGGAAAGGGACTTCGGAGCCCTTACAATAATAGTTGAAGAAACAAAGCATATTATCATAAAGCTGTTCAAATAATGACACCTGAAACATGAAGTCATTAACCATTTCTGCTATTGTCCCATCACAGCCATGCACACTGCAGGCATAATGACTTGTCTCTTTGTAAAGCTTTATTTTCAGATGTCTAACTGTTGTCTTCGGCATTAGCCAGGAAAGGCAACTCTTCAAACACAGTGGGAAGGTGTCTGTCGTCTGTCTGGCGTAACTAACAACAACTGACCTTTTCATCACAGTGGAAGGTGGTCTCTAAATGGCGTGTCATCTTTGACTTCTCCCTGGGAGAGCTGGTCGACATGCAGGCTGGGTCACGGCATGCCTTCGGGCGATGTCTTGCTCCCAGACATTCACACTGTTTCTTGTGAATGCTAATAAGTTATGTTGGGTGGACGAGACGAGGCGCTCTAATTGGCAGCTCATTCTCTGTTCTCCTGCTTCGTGCCCTGACTGCCCTGTGGACGGTGTCAGCTAACGTTATGTTAACATGGCAGGTGTGACATTTCAAGACCCGGGTTTCAATCAACGCCTTAAGCGATTCATTTAAAATAAAGTAATGGAGAAAGAGCAGCAACAGCATTTCATCACCAAAGACAACTTGGATGTTTAGTGGCTTGAAGCGTGCAATGTCAACAAGACCATTCTAGCCAAACTGATCAGAATAGACGGACGGGGGTGTATGAACACCTGACAACAGTCAATGTTTTTAGTTCTGTAGTGGCTTGTGCATATCTTTATTTTATTTATTTTTATTTCACCTTTATTTAACCAGGTAGGCCAGTTGAGAACAAGTTCTCATTTACAACTGCGACCTGGCCAAGATAAAGCAAAGCAGTGCGACACAAACAACAACACAGAGTTACACATGGAGTAAACAAACACAAATACAAATACAGTCAATAACACAATAGTAAAGCTTATTTAAAGTGTGTGCAAATGAAGTAAGATTAGGGAGGTAAGGTAATAAATAGGCCATAGTGGTCTGACATATCGACTCAAACACGTCTGAGTATGAAGCAATCATGCATAACCACATCGGGTATTATAAGCAACATTGTCATTTACACTGCTTGAAGTAGGAGCCGATACTCATTTTGGGTGCCGGTCCTTTTTATATTTATGTGCTAATATTCTATAAGAGGAACAGGAGCTCAAGCAGTAGAACATTTGAGGTGCCGGTACTCAGTTCGGTGAGCTCCTGCCCAAGTCAAGCACTGGTCATTTATTAATAGCAGACAGAGTGGAGCTATTTTGAGAACGCTGATACTCATGGTCCATATTCTAACATCCTGTTTTTCAGAAAAGTAATGGCCTCAGTGCATGAGAACTCTGAAAAGTGTCTCTTTACTTTAGTTTGCTACTTTACAGGTATTGCCTGTAACCGCCCCTTGGCCAGGTACCAAAGTTATTTGATATTTCTMTGGTGGTGTGAGGAGTCATTACTCTCCTCCCTCTGACAGAATGACTCGAGGCAAGCAGAGATGGATATAATAACTGAGTGGGAGGGAACAAGATGAAGGAGAAACAGTAGGGTCAGACAACTGTCTGAGGGGTACCAAAATGACAGAACCACCCTGGCAACTTTTGGTTGACACTTCCACCGTGGCGTGGCTGATGAGGTGTGGTAAGGTGCTAATAGGATGTTGACCTTGTCCTAGCCCTCCCTGTCACTCATACAGTACATCATTACTGTTTCTAGAGACAGAGACAGAGAGGGTCTGACAAGAATCTCCAGAGAGAGGATGATGATGATGATGATGGTGGTCCCTAATAGACAACCAACAACTTCAGAGGAGGAGAGTTCAGAGCACCATTACTACAGTACATCTGTAGGGGAGCAGTGTTGGGCAGTGCAGATATGCGTTATTTGTGTTATACACACACTCACAGAAACTCACAGACATATCATGAAAGTTTAAATGACCGCTGGGTAATTAAACATGATGTTACCTGCCCAGTTAGCTGGCGAGGGTTCAAAGGGAGCACTTGAGTGTGTGAATGGTTTGGGCTGATGTTGATTAACTCTAATGTAAGCTCTAATTAACAGACAGAGATACTTTAGTCAAATGAACCAAGGTCATGCTGACGACCAAAACAACTTGTTTACTGGGATGCTAGTGCATGTTGAATCCCATTCAATCTGCTTTTTGGTCTGTTAGGTTTGGACCAATGTGTTTTGACATTGACAGATTACTGTCTATGCTGGGACATGCTGCTGATGTTGATATTCTCCATTCATGCAGGCTGGGTCCATATTGGTCTCTATACACTCGGGTATTTCTGTCACTATGCTATCAACCGGAGCCATCCCTGGTACAGTTAAGCCCAGTCCCAGTCAGAGACAGACACCGAGACACGGGTACCTGCAAACAAAGAGTGATTTCTCTATGAATATGTATCCCCCGTCTCTGCACTGTGGCTCTGGCAGCTCTTAGCCCCTGAAGGATCATTTAGACAGATTGATATCTGTGGAAGGAGGGAGCTGCTCTACTGAGGAGAAGGGGGTGTCTCATACTCCCTTTCTACCCACATCCTTCTAGGACCATAACACTGTCCACCTGGACAATTACTCATGTCCATAGAAGCACTCATACACTGGTCATCAGGGTTGGGGAGAAACGGATTACATGTAAGGGATTACCTAAAACCGATAACTGTAATCCATTACGTTACCAGTAAAAATATTGTAATTAGATTACAGATACTTTTGAAAACTAGATGATGATTTAGAGGATTACTTTTAAATTCAGAAAAGATGTTTGCGGAAAAAAATCTTTGACACTTTTCTTTTCTCAATGACATTCAAATCAACATCGAAAAAAGGCGCAAGTTTAAGTTTGGTTCCACCTGAGCGAGTCTGACCACAAGTCCGAGACCACTACGATGACACACCAAATGTGTTTGATGGATCACAGGAAAAGAGTAGGAATAGGCTTTTGTAGGTTACAGTATACGCTATGTCTTCCAATGGTGCGATTGCTGTCGGCATCCAAAGATGATCAAATTTTAATAAACGCAAAGAGATAAGGATGACAGCAGTGGTGTAGTCTACAACGATACGGATATAGCTTATTATTGATATATACATAGCTCATTGATGTGAATCACACTGCTGCTTTCTCATTTAGCTATTTGTGCCTTACGGATTGTGGTTGTTGTGGATGGCGGTTCACAAATCTAATTGTGTATTTGAACCCAATAATGGTTGATTTCAAGATGTTTAAGCTTCCTATCAATCATTGTTTTTGAAACCAGTGGACAGCCAATGAAAAATGCTCTCTTGTAAAAGCTGCATAGTGAGGATCCCAGCCTATGGAATAAAAGTGGGGCTTTTATTGCTCAATATAATTCATGCTGATAAAAAATATGGACACATGCTACTGTCACACCCTGATCTGGTTCACCTGTCCTTGTGATTGTCTCCACCCCCTCCAGGTGTTGCTTATTATCTCCGGTGTATTTATCCCTGTGTTTGCTGTCTCTCTGTGCCAGTTCGTCTTGTTTGCCAAGCCAACCAGCAGTTTTCCTTGCTCCTATTTTTCCCCAATCTCTATTTGTTTCTAGTCCTTCTGGTTTCGACACTTGCCTGTCCTGACTCCGAACCCGCCTGCCTGACCACTCTGCCTGTTCTGACTACCAGCCTGCCTATCCCCTTGTACTGTTTTGGACTCGGATCTGGTTTCTGACCGCTGCCTGGCCTGACCTCGAGACTGTCTATCGTCTGGTACTGTTTGGACTCTGACCTGGTTTATGAACCACCTGTCCCCGACCTGCCTTTGGCTACACCCTTTGTTATAATACATTTCGGAGCTCTATCATCTGCCTCCTCTGTCTGCATTTGGGTCTCGCCTTGTGCCCTTATAGCTGTGCCCTTGTAGCTGGAAACAGCAGATTTAAAATGAAATGTTTATATAGGCGTACAGAGGCCAATTATCAGCAACCATCACTCCTGTGTTCCAATGGCATGTTAGCTAATCCAAGTTTATAATTTCAAAAAGCTAATTGATCATTTAAAAAACCCTTTTGCAATTATATAGAACTTCTCACTAGTGCTCAAAGCATGCCATTCCGTGAGCGCAGCATTTTTTTTCAACTTGAGTCAATGAGCCTAATCATTCCTCATGACAACAAAATCATAAACAACAGAGTAGGAATGGCTAATAAGTCCTTAGCTTTGGGTTTACAATTTGGCTAATCTCTACTACTATATTTCCAAGTCCTATTCTTGAAGATCAAGGTGTATAACATTTATTGGAATGACTGGAATTCTGATAGACTTTGGTTTTTAATGTAAAGATATAATTTTATCATATTATTGTATGCAGTATAAGAAGTATTAGAAGAAGCCTGCATAACCAACCCATAAAGTCAAATTTAACATCCATATATGACCAGCTATGTAAACTACAACATTGATTTATCCTGCAATAGATGTCGTTCAATTGGTAACATATACTTTTGTCTTCTTCTAATGCCTCTTAAGGGGAAAGTAATCTAAAAGTAACTGAATGTAATCAAATTACTGAGTTTGGGTAATCCAAAAGTTACATTACTGATTACAATTTGACAGGTAAATAGCAACTGTAGTGGATGACATTTAGAAAGTAACCTACCCAACCCTGCTGGTCATGGAAAAGCCCTCTATTAAGAAGACTTAGATCGACTCGAAGATCGAGTCATCCCTCCTCCGAAACATGATCCGCCAAACTGCGCTTCTTAACACCCGCCCGCTTAACCCGGAAGCCAGCCGCACCAATGTATTGGTAGAAACACCCCGTTCAGATGACAACCGAAGTCAGCCTGTAGGCGGCCAGACAACCACAAGGAGTCGCTAGAGCACGATGAGCCAAGTAAAGCCCCCCGGCCAAACTCTCCCCTAACCCGGACAACGCTGAGCCAATTGTGCGCCGCCCTATGGGACTCCCAATCACGGCCGGTTATGACACAGCCTGGGATCGAACCCCAGGCTGTAGTGATGCCGCAGACCGCTGCCCCACTCGGGAGGCCCCTATTCTATTTACTTGTATCTTTAAAAACTCCCTAGTCGTTGCCGATGACAAGGATAAAATGATGCAGCCACCACCATGGTCGAAAATATGAGGAGTGGTACTCAGTGATGTGTTGTATTGGATTTTCCCCAAACACAACACTTTGTATTCGGGACATAAAGTTAATTTCTTTGACACATTTTTTGCAATTTTACTTTTGTGCCTTATTGCAAACAGGATGCATGTTTTGGAATATTTTAATTCTGTACAGGCTTCCTTCTTTTCACTGATATTTAGGTTAGTATTGTGGAGTTACTACAATGTTGTTGATCCATCCTCAGTTTTCTCCTATCACAGCCATTAAACTCTGTAACTGTTGGCCTCATGGTGAAATCCTTGAGCGCTTTCCTTCTTCACGGCAACTGAGTTAGGAAGAACACCTGTATATTTGTAGTGACTGGGTGTATTGATACACCATCCAAAGTGTAATAAATAACTTCACCATGCTCAAAGGGATATTCAATGTCTGCTTTTTTTTACCCATCTACCAATAGGTGTCACGCCCTGACCTTAGAGAGCTTTTTATGTCTCTATTTTGGTTTGGTCAGGGTGTGATTTGGGTGGGCATTCCTTTTCTATGATTTGTATTTCTGTGTGTTTGGCTGGGTGTGTTTCTCAATCAGAGGCAGCTGTCTATCGTTGTCTCTGATTGAGAACCATACTTAGGTAGCCTTTTCCCACCTGTATTTGTGGGTAGTTGTCCATGTATAGTTGCCTGTGAGCACTACGTTGGCTTCATGTTTTGATGTTTATTGTTTTGTTGGCGACATCTTCAAATAAAGAAGTATGTACGCTCACCACGCTGCGTTTTGGTCCACTGTTTCCACCTTAGACCATCGTGACAATAGGTGCCCTTCTTTGTGAGGCATTGGAAAATCTCCCTGGTCTTTGCGGTTGAATCTGTGATTGAAATTCACTGCTCAACTGAGGGACCTTACGGACAATTGTATGTGTGGGGTACAGAGATGAGGTAGTCATTCAAAAATCCTATTAAACACTATTATTGCACACAGAGTGAGTGTAACTTGTTAAGCAAATGTTTACTCCTGAACTTATTTAGGATTGCCATAACAATTACTATTATTATTGACATTTCAGCTTTTCATTTTTAATTACTTAGTAAACATTTTTAATTACTTAGTGGACGTATGTTTTTACATTTGTTTACTAAGACATTATGTCTGTTGGCCAGTGACACAAAATCTTAATGTAGCCATTTTAAATTCAGGCTGTAACACAACAAAATGAGGAAAAAGTCAAGGGGTGTGAGGACTTTCTGAAGGCACTGTATCCGTAACCATTCTGAGCTCACAGAACCACACTGATCCCAGACCGGACCATAGAAGAGCAGGTAGGCCTCCACTGCTTCTATCCAATAAGAAGGATTGGAGTGTGTGACCTTGTTGATGATGTTCAAACAACATTCTATTCCTCAGTCCTCTGATTGGTGAGGGAAAGGAAGGTGGGCTGAGGGTTGTTATGGTGATTATTATCRATGAGCAGGGACCTCCCAACACCCATCTAATTTACATGTTTGCATCTTTTACACACCTGTCTCTAAATAAGATGCATTGATTCTGCATTTTACACCAGTCTATTATTCATATAAACCTCAAAGTCGTTATCTAGCACAGTGGGTGACATATAACTGTGCCGATTTGTTTGATTGAATGGGGGGCAAAAGTTCAGTTATAACCTAGAAAAATCTGAGCTTTCCCTATGCATTCCTTCTCATAATGGCATCTCAACAGTTTTCCTTGAACTGTTAACAATGTACTGAAAATGGGGATGGCGAATGCAGGTTTTTCCTCCCATGAACTCCATGCCACTAATGGCAGAGTCAGCACCGCTTTTAAGTGATTACAGGGTAAAGTGCCCATGCTTTTTTCAAATCTCTGCCACTACTTTCCTTTAAGGCCTAATCTGGCCCTACTTTACCCAATATAGGACCTGAAAAGTGCTTTCTCCACCTGACCGGAGCAGAGTGGAGCTGCAGAAAGCCTGTTATTAGCTGTCCTTCAGAGAGCGAGGGCTCCACAGCCTTTAATGCTTCTGCTCATCCAGCCACTTGAAGGGAGGGGGAACAACAGCCACATGCTCCATTACACTGAAATGATAGGATTTGTCTCCAATGTGGCCCATTGCCGTGTCATAAAGTGTATGCTCGTAAACACATTTTTTAAAAGCACAAGGTGCCTCTTCCAATTTTTGGTAATCATAGGAGAATGTGTTGGAAGGTTGTTGTGTGCCATTGGGATTGATCATGGATTTCTATCAAGGGCAACCAAGGGACAAATCAACATTTTGTGTTCCTGGTCTCCACATGAAACCGTAATACTTAACTTTTGTTCCAGGCTCTGTTGTTGTCATTTGAATTTGCCTGTAGGGTGTTACAATCATTATCATATCTAGTTCAGCTTGCTGATTAGAAGGCTATAAGGACAGTTCTTCCCTAAACCGCCTCAGGGAATGTAATGGTACCAGTTTATGATTAGTTAATGTATCGGTCCACCTCCTGATGTCCACCAGCCTGTGTACATAACAGGGTCAGTACTAACTTCTGCTCTCTCTCTCTCTCTCGCTCTCTGCAGGTGTTCACCAGGTATGGGAAGTGTTACATGTTCAACGCAGCGGAGGAGGGGAAGACGCTACGGACCACCATGAAGGGAGGGACGGGGAACGGCCTGGAGATTATGCTGGACATCCAGCAGGACGAGTACCTACCCGTGTGGGGCGACACAGGTAGGCCCAACTACACCATACCTGACCCTCTCCATCCAAATCACAATGTATCCATGTGGAGGGTGTTCAATCTGACTATGTGGAGTTGACAACTGGTGTCCCCCAAGGTTATATTCTATGTCCTGTGCTTTTCACCATTTATATAAATTCTGCCTAAAATGTATTGACTTGCTGTCAAATAACAGCTCAAGCTAGGATGTGCTTTTCCTTTCCGATTTGGAAGCGATGCCATTCCTTTATCAGTTTCCTCACGATTTGTTGTTCATAGTGGAAGAAGCCCTGTTATTTGTTCAGATAGTCTTGTGTAGGAGGGAGRTTGCTGCCTGACCTGTTAGCTGCACAATGAGCCTCATTGAAAGCCTTGCTCACGTCTCAACCTGRGTGGAAGTGAAGACAGGGGAGTTGTTGAAGCACAGCATCAAGCCAAGTCATGGGCCCTCTAGCAGATAGACTATATTTACTCTCGATATATAGAACATGTATCATGCAGAGAACCTTTTCATTTCCCCCGATCAATTATCCACATGTTCTTCTCAGATTAGCAGTGGGACACATAGGCTTGTCCTCAGCTGTCCCTTCCCATCACTGGTGTGTTTAAGTCTGTTGTGATAAGGCAGAGGCTAAGTCACTATACAGAGGGGCATCTAGCAGCACAGTGAGAGTGTAGAGCTCTTTGTCGAGTCTCCTAGTGGGATGGAGGGCCCTGGATGGTGCCCTTGTTTATCCCTCTGTGTGACTGTATGGATTAATTAGCACACAACCAGCTGGCTCAGTCCTGTCAGCAGATAACAGGGGGCTCAGAACTTCCTACTCAGAGCTTCCTCCTTGCAGCTTCCTCCTCACAGCTTCCTCCTCACAGCTTCCACCTCACAGAGAAGCAGGGCCTCAGTGCCTTTAGAGACTTAAATCAAGACTATTGGCTCCTAAGCAGAGGCACCGGACCCACTGGACACACCGGACATATTAGCCACACGGAACAGGGCTCCTACCTCAGCCTTTCTATTATTTTTCTCCCTCCCTATTTCTCTCCACCCCTCCTCTCACCCTCTCCTCTCTCTCCACCCCTCCTCTCACCCTCTCCTCTCTGTCTGCCTGGCAAAGGCCTGCAGTCAATCAGAGCTGCATCGTCTCCATGGTCAGGTTTGTGGCTAACTGCATCCTGGGAGCTTTAGAGGGTAGAGAGGCAGCTTGTTTTGCTGCCATACTGTCATGTCTGGACTCACAGGAGTTAGTTTGTAGTACAGAGGAAGTGGACAGTATCAGGATAGAACCATGGAGGAAGAGGGMGTGTTGACATTTGGCATGGGATGTTTATTGATCTGAAGAAGGGAACTCTTGTATTTTTGGTTCCTGGGTATTTTACTGTCAGCTGGGGGTAGTCAAAATACACAGTTTCCTGGGCCCAGTTTTTAAAAAGTTATCTATCTAGATTTTTCCTATTGGATAGGATGAAATGCATAGAAATGGAATGAATAGAATGGGTCCCATTCAAGTCAATGATTTGTCTGTTCAATTAATTTTATTTCTATGCATTTAATCCTATCCGACAGGTCAAAATCCAGATAATAAAATAAAAACTGGGCCGTGTTCTTCATCTGGATTGGATGAGCATCAACAGGAGCACAGTACAGATGTAGGATCTTAATTTGAGCCAGTTTTCTACAGCAGGAAAATMATCTTGCWGCAACAGAAWATGCGAAGTATTATGTGGATTAGAATTAATTGACTTTTTTGTAGGGGTTGATACATTTTTTGTAAGYGCAAATCAAGTCTGACATTTTAAAGTGGAWATTACAAACTTTAGAAGCCTTTTTAAACATTGAATATACTACAAGTTTACATMTCCTAKTGTGCAACAAAAGAGTGATCAAATGAAGATCCTACATCTGTAGTGTAAAGRRATTCTTGTSTTTTTCATTTATATTWATTAGTCTAYATTGATTTTWWAAAATTATGACAACAATCACTTTATTAGTCATTAACGTACACAACCCAACCCGTTTGCTATTACACTTAACTACAGATGTGCTATCTTAATTTGATCACCAGCGTAMGTGTGTGCGGTGTTTTAGAAATAGATATGCAYTTGCCTAGATACACTGCAACTCACATTGGCATCAGGATTGCTCGGTGGAAGAAATAATGAGAGCTTTAGATTGTCTCTKTCATTTCCTCTCATACAGTAGCTGTCTTCGAGGGGCTGATCTCTCAAGTGCATCTTAAATATTTGCAGGGTTGTCAAGTGGAATTCAATGACGACTTGTCAAGTGATTAGGACCTCATCGAAGTCATTTTCTCCAACCATTTACTTTTACAAACATTTGAATATCTTTCATGTGAATTTAAAGAGAGATTTGCTGCAGGCGGAGTGCTAACCTCCAGCTCCACTTCTCCACTGTGTGTCTGATTAAACTCATTGGCTTCCCCCCAAATGGCACCCTATTCCCTGTACAGTGCACTACTTTGGGCCCTGCTCAAAAGTAGTGCACGATAAAGGGAATCGGGTGCCATTTGGGACTCAGTCATTGCACTTGACCTCTGGCTTCTCCAATACCACACACACTTTGTTATTGTTCATTGTCCTCAGACAGAAACACATAACATATGGAAAGTATCCACATAGCTGCTATTGATTTCGACCTAAGGTTTTGCCCAGGGTGCATAATACAGTATCAACACTTACTACAACCACCTTTCACAGTATCAACAGGCTTCCTCTSTTGTTTCCAATCAATGTATTCCTTTTTTCGCTGTACTTTCTTAAGTCCTTATCGAACACAACGRGATCTTGGCCGTGTTTGTGTGGGATGTTGTATGGATTGTCCCTGTCTGRAAGAGAGGTCAACTGAAGTTCAGATTAGAAAGTGGAAGAGCCAGGCGAGTTTTCTCACTCTTCTCTTGATCTGAAGACTTGTTATCTCATTCTGCCTTTGGGTTAACTACTGAGTTTTTGCAGGAGTGGGGAGTTAAACACTTAGCATTTCACATCAGACTGTGAGGTTATTACACTGCACTGAACAAAAATATAAACGCAACATTTAAATTGTTTTTTTACCTTTATTTAACTAGGCAAGTCAGTTAAGAACAAATTCTTATTTACAATGACGGCCTACCTCCTGCGGGGCCGGGGGCCGGGATTTAAAATATAAAATACAAATATAGGACAAAACACACATCACACCACTATTTTTTATTTTTTATTTAACTAGGCAAGTCAGTTAAGAACTCATTCTTATTTACAATGACGGCCTACCCCAGCCAAACCCAGACAACGCTGGGCCAATTGTGCACCACCCTATGGGACTCTCAATCACGGCCGGTTGTGATACAGCCTGGAATCAAACCAGGGTGTCTGTAGTGATGCCTCGAGCACTGCACTTCAGTGCCTTAGACCGCTGCGCCACTCGGGAGCCACTACATAAAGAGAGACCTAAGACCTTTTCATGTTGTGTTGCTACAGCATGGTAGCAACACAACATGAAAACAACATGAAAACAACATGGTAGCAACACAACATGGCAGCAGCACAAAACATGGTGCAAACATTATTGGGATCAGACAACAGCACAAAGGGCAAGAAGGTAGAGACAACAATACATCATGCAAAGCAGCCACAACTGTCAGTAAGAGTGTCCATGATTGAGTCTTTGAATGAAGAGATGGAGATAAAACTGTCCAGTTTGAGTGTTGGTTGCAGCTCGTTCAGTGGTCGCTGCAGGGAACTGAAAAACGACCCATGTGTGTGTGCTTTGGGGACTTTAACAGAATGGACTGGCGAACGGGTGTTGTATGTGGAGGATTTATTTGCATCCTGTTAGTGGCCATTTCCCCTTTGCAAGATAATCCATCCTCCTGACAGGTGTGGCATATCAATAAGCTGATTAAACAGCATGATCATTACACAGGTGACCTTGTACGGGACAATAAAAGGCCACTCTTAAATGTGCAGTTTTGTCACACACACAATACCTGATGTCCCCGGCTCACACTGCAGACCCTGTGTAACATGCAGCCAGGACTCACATCCGGCTTCTTCACCAGGGATCCCCTGAGACAGCCACCAGATGCTGATGAAACTGTGGGTTTGCACAACTGAAGACATTCTGCAAAAACTGTCAAGAACTGTCTCAGGAAGTCATCTGCCTGCTTGTCATCCTCACCAGGGTCTTGACCTGACTGAGTTCGGCATCGTAATGTAAATTCTCACCTTCGATGGCACTGGCACACTGGAGAAGTGTGCTCTTCACGGATGAATCCCGGTTGCCTAATACCAGGCAGATGCAGACAGTGTATTGTGCAGTGGGCGAGGGGTTGCGATGTCAACGTTGTAACAGAGTGCATCATGGTGGCAGTGGGTTATGTTATGGGCAGGCATAAGCTACAGACAATGAACACAATTGCATTTTTATCGATGGATTATGCACAGAGATACTTAGGAATCTGAGGCCATTGTCATGCCATTTCCGCCATTTCCTCAATATTCAGCATGAATAATGCACAGCCCATGTGCAAGGTCTGTACACAATCCTGGAAGCTAAAATGCCCAGTTATGGCTGTATACACACCAGACATGTCACCCACTGAGCATGTTTGGGATGCCCTGGATTGACGTGTACGACAGCGTGTCCATATCCCCCCAATATCCAGCAACTTTGCACACTCATTGAAGAGGAGTGGGACAYCATTCCACAGGCCACAATAAACAGCCTGATCAACTCTATGTGAAGGAGATGTGTCGCGCTGCATGAGGAAAATGGTGGTCACACCAGATAGTGACTGGTTTTCTGATCCACTTCCCTATCCTTTTTTTTA
The DNA here is from genome assembly GCF_002910315.2 of Salvelinus sp. IW2-2015. NCBI lineage: Eukaryota > Metazoa > Chordata > Actinopteri > Salmoniformes > Salmonidae > Salvelinus > Salvelinus sp. IW2-2015. Next base: position 27,384 of record NW_019942969.1, read on the forward strand.
AGGTATCTGTGACCAAAAGATGCATATCTGTATTCCCAGTCATGTCAAATCCATAGATTAGGGCCTAATGAATATATTTCAACTGACAGATGTCCTTATATGAACTGTAACTCAGTAGAATCTTTGAAATTGTTGCATTTTAGGTTTATATTTTTGTTGAGTGTAGATTCCACTAGACTAACAGTCATTTAAATGCTTTCTTTTACCTGAAATGTTCTTGATCYTACATACAGTTGAAGTGGGAAGTTTACATACACTTATGTTGGAGTCATTAAAACTCCACAAATGTTTTGTTAACAAACTATAGTTTTGGCAAGTCGGTTAGGACATCTACTTTGTGCAGGACACAAGTCATGTTTTCAACAATTGTTTACAGACAGATTATTTCACTGTATCACAATTCCAGTGGGTCAGAAGTTTACATACACTAAGTTGACTGTGCCTTTAAACAGCTTGGAAAATTCCAGAAAATGATGTCATGGCTTTAAAAGCTTCTGATAGGCTAATTGACATAATTTAAGTCAATTGGATGTGTACGTGTGGATGTATTTCAAGGCCTACCTTCAAACTCAGTGCCTCTTTGCTTGACATCAAAATAAATCAGCCAAGACCTCAGACAAAAAATTGTAGACCTCCACAAGTCTGGTTCATCCTTGGGAGCAATTTCCAAACACCTGAAGGGACCACGTTCATCTGTACAAAGAATGGTACGCAAATATAAACACCATGGGACCACGCAGCCGTCATACCGCTGAGGAAGGAGGCGCATTCTGTCTCCTAGAGATGAACGTACTTTGGTGTGAAAAGTGCAAATCAATCCCAGAACAACAGCAAAGGACCTTGTGAAGTTGCTGGAGGAAACAGGTACAAAGTATCTATATCCACAGTAAAACGAGTCCTATATTGACATAACCTGAAAGGCCGCTCAGCAAGGAAGAAGCCACTGCTCCAAAACCGCCATAAAAAAGCCAGACTACGGTTTGCAACTGCTCATGGGGACAAAGATCGTACTTTTTGGAGAAATGTCCTCTAGTCTGATGAAACAAAAATAGAACTGCTTGGCCATAATGACCATCGTTATGTTTGGAGGAAAAAGGGGGAGGCTTGCAAGCCGAAGAACACCATCCCAACCGAGAAGCACAGGGGTGGCAGC
>NW_019942969.1:32185-38234 GCF_002910315.2 Salvelinus sp. IW2-2015
AGCAGGGAAGGCATTTATCTTATAGTGAACTGGTAACTCAGTGAATACTCTTAATTGAGGTTCCTGGCTTTTTTATGGGGCATTGTGTATAGGTGTTATTGACAGTATTGGCTCTTGGTCTGAGGTTTCAGGACTTGTCCTCCTAGACAGTCGGAGGACCTCAACATCCATTCAGGTTATTGTGATCATGGCATTATTTTATATTTACGCGCATGAAATCGCTTTGTTTGATTCAACTGTGAGACATGATATAGATACTTTGTCCTGTTTTCTCAGACCATACTCCGTCTTCTTATTGGAAAAAGGTTCTGGTAATTTGACTGCGCATACAACTTTTGTTGGATCATTTATAGTAACTTCTCGGTGGGTTACTATAGCACTCTCACTTGCACATTCATATTGCAATGGGTCGTTTCATAAGTTAGCGCAAATCACTTCTCATAGAGGGTAGACGGAAGAGGCGACAGTGATCTCCTACTCACCTGGTATAGGGGACAATACTGCTGTCTGTTGGGTTCACTGAGTGTTTATAACTGCGGATCTCATATAGTCTTAGTGGACATAGCAAATTTGGTTTTTACGGCAACGCGGGTCGGACAGGTTTTTGTCAGTCACTTTATATTTCCTGGGTGATATGATATTTCTAGTGGGGGCTCAGAAAGTTTACACAATTTAGCCTACTATGTTGGGAATGTGCCTCCTCTTACAAAGGGCTTGGAGGGAAAATTACCCGAAACTGATGTCATGGCTTTAGGAAGTTCTGATCAGCTAAGTATTTGGTACGGATAAGATGTTTATCTGATCAATTGGAATGTGGTAAAAAACTGTGGCGAATGTTATTTCATAAAAATTTATCAATGGACCTGTAGGATAAAATACAACACATTTATGTTCCTGCAAAACTCAGGCCTATTGGCTTGACATCAAAAAAAAAATCAGACAAAAAATTGTAGACCTCCACAAGTCTGGTTCATCCTTGGGAGCAATTTCCAAACACCTGAAGGACCGCGTATCTGTACAAACAATAGTACGCAAGTAACAACAATGGGACACGCAGTGTATACCGGTGAGTAGGAGACACGTTCTGTTCTCTAGAGATGAACGTACTTTGGTGCAAAAGTGCAAATCAATCCCAGAACAACAGCAAAGGACTTGTGAAGAGGCTGGAGGAACAGGTACAAAAGTATCTATATCCACAGTAAAACGAGTCCTATATTGACATAACCTGGAAGCGCTCAGCAAGGAAGAAGCCACTGCTTCAAAACCGCATAAAAAAGCCAGACTACGGTGTGCAACTGCACATGGGGAAAAGATCGTACTTTTTGGAGAAACGTCCTCTGGTCTGTGAAACAAAAATAGAACGGTTTGCCATAATGAACATCGTTATGTTTGGAGGAAAAGGGGGAGGCTTGCAAGCTGAGAACACCACCCAACCGTGAAGCACGGGGGTTGCAGCATACATGTTGTTGTGGGTGCTTGCTGCAGGAGGGACTGGTGACTTCACAAATAGATGGCATCATGAGGAGGAAAATGATGTGTATATATTAAGCAACATCTCAAGACATCAGTCAGGAAGTTAAGCTGGTTGCAAATGGTCTTCCAAATGGACAATGACCAAGCATATTCCAAAGTTGTGGCAAAATGGTTAAGGACAACAAAGTCAAGGTATTGGAGTGGCCATCACAAGCCCTGACCTATATCCTATAGAAAATATGTGGCAGAACTGAAAAAGTGTGTGCGAGCAAGGAGGCCTAGAAACCTGACTCAGTTCAGCTCTGTCAGGAGAATGGGCCAAAATTCACCCAACTTATTGTGGGAAGCTTGTGGAAGGCTACCTGAGACGTTTGACCAAGTTAAACAATTTAAAGGCAATGCTACCAAATACTAATTGAGTGTATGTAAACTTCAGACCCACTGGGATGTGATGAAAGAAATAAAAGCTGAAATAAATCATTCTCTCTACTATTATTCTGACAGTTCACATTCTTAAATAAAGTGGTGATCCTAACTGACATAAGATGGAATTTTTACTAGGACGGATTAAATGTCAGGAATTGTGAAAAACTGAGTTTAAATGTATTTGGCTAAGGTCTATGTAAACTTCCAACTTCAAATGTACCAGGAGTCATGTAGAGCTATCTAAGCATCAAAGCATTAAGATGGGTTGTTTATATGTACTAAACAAAGGGAAACACTAGCCTTTGTAATTCATAATGGGCTATGAAAGTAGCCAGGTAGATCTTAGGTGAAGGTTTTGCTTATATAACAGGATTAAGTTGAAATTGTTCTGAGGGATATTATAGAATATCCCCAGGCAGCTCATTATCTCACCTTTAAAACGATGAAAGTGAATGTTCACTTCCTCCCTGTCACCTACTTCAATTGGCTCAGCTATTTCCAGCATCCCACCACTACCAAATCTGTTCCAAAGTATTCCCACGCAGAGTGTACAAAAATTGCTCTTTCCATGACATACACTGACCAGGTGAATCCAGGTGAAAGATATGATCCCTTATTGAAGTCACCTGTTAAATCCACTTCAATCAGTGTAGATGAAGGGGAGGAGACCGGTTAAAGAATGATTTTTAAGACTTGAGACAATTGAGATATGGATTGTGTGTGGACCTTTCAGAGGGTGAATGGTCAAGACAAAATATTTAAGTGCCTTAGAACGGGGTACGGTAGTAGGTGCCAGGCGCACCGGTTTGAGTGTGTCAAGAAATACAGCGCTGCTGGGTTTTTCATGCTCAACAGTTTCCCATGTGTATCAAGAATGGTCCACCACCCAAAGGACATCCGGCCAACTTGACACAACTGTGGGAAGCATTGGAGTCAACGTGGGCCAGCATCCCTGTGGAACGCTTTCGACACCTTGTAAAGTCCATGCCCTGACGAGTTGAGGCTGTTCTGAGGGCAAAAGTGGGTGCAACTCAATATTAGGAAGGTGTTCCTAATGCTCTGTACACTCAGTGTATGTGATCGTATACAGCCTCATAGTGATTGAGTTAACATTGATACACACTCTCATGACTCCATCCTGACTCCCATCTGAAGCGTTGGATACTGTAGGAGAGTAGAGATTAGCCACGGCCTTCATTTGGAACCATGAAAGAGAAGTCCTTGACTTTGATTTCTCTCTCATCTTTTCACAGACGAGCCAGGACAAATTTCTCCACCTCTTTCTCTCTCTATAACGCTCCATCCCTTTCTCGCTCCATGTTCTTTCTCCCCGTTCTCTCATGCTGCTATATCTTTCTCCTTCTGTTCTCCCTCTGTTTTCCCTTTCTCTCTCTGTCTCTTCGATTTGATTCTGATTCTCCATTGAGTTGTTTACATTCTGATTCCTCATTGAGTTGTTTAGATTCTGATTCCCTATTGAGTTGTTTAGATTCTGATTCTCCATTGATTTGTTTAGATTCTGATTCTCCATTGATTTGTTTAGATTCTGATTCTCCATTGAGTTGTTTAGATTCTTGATTCTCCAATTGATTTGTTTAGATTCTGATTCTGCCATTGAGTTGTTTAGATTCTGATTCTCCATTGAGTTTGTTTAGATTCTGATTCCATTGATTTGGTTTAGATTGCTTCTCCATTGATTTGTTTAGATTCTGATTCTCCATTGAGTTGTTTAGATTTGATTCTCCATTGATTTGTTTTAGATTCTGATTCTCATTGAATTTGTTATATATTCTGATTCTCATTGAGTTGTTAGATTCTGATTCCTCTTGATTTGTTTAGATTCTGATTCTCCATTGAGTTGTTTAGATTCTGATTCTCCATTGAGTTTTTAGATTCTGATTCTCCCATTGAGTTTGTTTTAGATTCTGATTCTCCATTGAGTTGTTTAAGATTCTGATTCTCCATTGAGTATTTAGCTTCTGATTCTCCATTGATTTGTTTGATTCTGATTCTCCATTGAGTTGTTTAGATTCTGATTCTCCATTGAGTTGTTTAGATTCTGATTTCTCATTGAGTTATTTAGATTCTGATTCTCCATTGAGTTGTTTAGATTCTGATTCCCATTGAGTTATTAGATTCTGATTCTCCATTGATTTGTTTAGATTCTGATTCTCCATTGAGTTTGTTTAGATTCTGATTCTCCATTGAGTTGTTTAGATTCTGATTCTCCATTGAGTTATTTAGATTCTGATTCTCCATTGAGTTGTTTTAGATTCTGATTCTCCATTGATTTGTTTAGATTCTGATTCTCCATTGAGTTGTTTAGATCTGATTCTCCATTGAGTTGTTTAGATTCTGATTCTCCATTGAGTTGTTTAGATTCTGATTCTCATTGAGTTATTTAGTTCTGATTCTCCATTGAGTTGTTTTAGATTTTCCTTCAAGAATGCCGCCAAACTTCATTGGATTCACAGCTAATGAACGTGAATCATTACCTTTGGTGTTCAGAGGATCTCGGGAGTAATACCTCTCGCCTCTTTCTCTCTCTCTCTCTGTATCTCTCTCCTCTTACAACCTGCCTCATCATTTCAAGATATCCGCCATGTTAGAAAAAAGAGGAGAGTGGAACTTCAAAAGACCTACACATGTTGTAGTTCTCAAGGGCCTTCTCTCTCTGCTCTGTCTTATTAATTCAGCACTCTCAGGCTTCTCAACTGCTGTGAGGCCTCCCGAACAACATGAGGTTGTTTATTCAACAACAGGTCAGACACTCCACACTGGAGTGAAAATACTACTCCGATGCCTTTTTAGTGTTTCTTGGTGATAATACACATTGACTTGTGCATACGTGTGTGTGGAAACTTGACCATGAAACACCCCTGTTTACATGAATGTCCAAATGATCAATGTTACTCATCAAATGCAACATGGAACAGCAGGCATATTTCTAGAAGGAGGACAGTGTTAGTGTCAAACTTGCTGCCTGATCAAACACAGTGGCTGGATCAGATAGGTACAGATGGCAGATTGGCTGGTAGTGGGGTGGGGTCCGGAGTGTGGTGTATGGAATTGGCAACCCTCTGGCTGTGTGGGAGGTGTGTGAGGGATAGAGGGAGGGAGATGTGTGAGAGTGGTGGGAGGGATGTGTGTGAGGTGTGGGGAGGAGGTGTGTAGGGGTGGGGAGGGGGTGTGTGAGGGGTAGAGGGGGTGTGTGGGAGGGAGGGAGGTGTGTGAGGGGTGGGGGAGGAGGTGTTGTGAGGGGTAGAGGGAGGTGTGTGAGGGTGGATGGGAGAGAGGGAATGTAATGTCTGTGATGGAATAGCAGAACAAGGTTGACCCGGGTATGTGGAGAAGTGAACCCCTGGCAGCAGGGGCCCACACAAGATTGATGTGACTGTTCTTATTTGATTTCATACACACATTCGTGGACACACACACATACACATCTCTCTCTGTCTTTCTCGCTTCTTCTAGCTCTCGCTCGCTCGCTCACACACACACATACACACTATCTTGTCTTGCTCTCTCTCTCTCTTCTCTCTCTCACACATCTCTCAGCCCTGTTTTCTTTCTCTGCAAAACTGATTCTCTTATTCCCCTCTACTCCGTATTTCTCATTTCAGCCGGAGATGGAATCACAGCTGACACCCTGAGAGGAAGGAAAATGAAATACCATAGTCATTTATTTCGGAAGTCCCACCCAAATACATTACCTGTGGAAACGATGGTGATAAGAATGATGGCGGTACTGATGATGATTATTTCAATCTAACCTTCAGGGTCATCACACTTTCTATCTGTCCATCTCATTCAGATCAAATCTGGTGATGGGGATTTGTTGTGTTCGTGATGGACTGTACAGTAAACTCACATAGCAGTGTGTGTTGATGCTCACATAACCCTGCCTCCGTTCTCTCCCTCTAAATTAGTATTTCAAAAAGAAATATACATTTTCCTCATAATGTACATGACACCACCATGATTACCCATCCATCCAACAGCCCCATCTACATCGACGGGCCGCAGTGGAGAGGGTCAAAGCTTCAAGTTCCTCAGCGTGCAATCACTGAGGACCTGAAAGTCTCCACAGCGTCACAGCGATTCCACAGGAGTGTGGTGAAGAAGGCGCAACAGCACCTCTTCAACCTCA
>NW_019942969.1:38259-58454 GCF_002910315.2 Salvelinus sp. IW2-2015
TTGAGGCTGTTCTGAGGGCAAAAGTGGGTGCAACTCAATATTAGGAAGGTGTTCCTAATGCTCTGTACACTCAGTGTATGTGATCGTATACAGCCTCATAGTGATTGAGTTAACATTGATACACACTCTCATGACTCCATCCTGACTCCCATCTGAAGCTTTGGATACTGTAGGAGAGTAMAGATTAGCCACGGCCTTCATTTGMAACCATGAAAGAGAAGTCCTTGACTTTGATTTCTCTCTCATCTTTTCACAGACGAGCCAGGACAAATTTCTCCACCTCTTTCTCTCTCTATAACGCTCCATCCCTTTCTCGCTCTATGTTCTTTCTCCCCGTTCTCTCATGCTGCTATATCTTCCTCCTTCTGTCCTCCCTCTGTTTTCCCTTTCTCTCCGATTTGATTCTGATTCTTCATTGAGTTGTTTAGATTCTAATTCCCTATTGAGTTGTTTAGATTCTGATTCTCCATTGAGTTGTTTAGATTCTGATTCCCCATTGAGTTGTTTAGATTTACCTTTACACGGTAATATGGGGAAAAGGGGCTGGACGGAACCAACGCAAAGAAAGTAAATATCAAAGCTCCCCCTCTCCTATCTAACCTGCCTACCCACTACTTACCTAACTTAGCACCGCCTGGTGCGCTAACCAAAATACAGGGGGTGGTCCGCCCAGGTCTTACCTAGTGCACCTAGACAGCGAATATACTACGGGTATATGTATGCCCGCGGGCCTCTTGCCTAAGCACTCCCTAGGTGCCTTCCCCTTCCCCCCTGGGAACAAATGAAACAGAATATCAAACAAACTAATAAACAAAGGACATCAAATAAGCTCTAGCTGAGCAACATTCTCACACAGAACATATCAACTGCTCCCAGCAACAACTAACACAGTACATACCAACGCTTTCTGATAAACAACCAACACGAAATCACAATCAAATTCTCCAGCAATGATCTCAGCCTGCCTATGATCTCTCTCTCCTGAACAACAGAAGACTGGCTTTTATAGCTTCAGAAGGCATTGGTAATTAGAGACAGCTGCGTCTTGACGAGGGGGTGGGGTCAGCTCTCCAATCATCAATTGGGGCTGACCAATCAGCTGCTTGGGGAGAATTTCAGGAAGCCATCTTCTGAAACACACACACTCAAATACAAACTACAACACAGAAACTGGGGAACGTAACATTAATTCAGCACTCTCATGCTTCTCAACTGCTGTGAGGCCTCAAATAAAACATGAGGTTGTTTATTCAACAACAGGTCAGACAGCGGGTATGATCCACACTGGAGTGGAAAATACTKCTCCGATGCCTTTTTAGTGTTTCTTGGTAATAATACACATTGACTTGTGCATACGTGTGMGTGGAAACTTGACCATGAAACACCCCTGTTTACATGAATGTCCAAATGATCAATGTTACTCATCAAATGCAACATGGAACAGCAGGCATATTTCTAGAAGGAGGACAGTGTAGTGTCAAACTTGCTGCCTGATCAAACACAAGTGGCTGGATCAGTAAGGCTACAGCATGGCAGATTGGCTGGGTAGTGGGTGTGGGGTCCAGAGTTGTGGTGTATGACAATTGGCAAACCCTCTGGCTGTGTGGGAGGTGTGTGAGGGATGGAGGGAGGGAGGTGTGTGAGGGGTGGAGGGAGGGAGGTGTGTGAGGGATGGCAGGGGAGGGAGGTGTGTGAGGGTGGAGGAGGAAGGTGGGTGTGAGGTGGAGGGAGGTGTGTGCGAGTGGAGGAGGGAGGTGTGTGAGGTGTGTGAGGTGTGGAGGGAGGAAGGTGTGTGAGGGTGGCGGGAGAGAGGGAATGTAATGTCTGTGATGGAATAGCAGAAAACAAGGTTGACCCCGGGCTATGTGGGAGAKGTGAACCCCTGGCAGCAGGGGCCCACACAAGATTAGATGTGACTGTTCTTATTTGATTTCATACACACATTCGTGGACACACACACACATACACATTCTCTCTGTCTTTCTCTCTCTCTCTAGCTCTCGCTCGCTCGCTCACACACACATACATACACACTATCTCTGTCTTGCTATCTCTCTCTTTCTCTCTCTCACACATTCTCAGCCCGTTTTCTTTCTCTGCAAGAACTGATTCTCTTATTCCCCTCTACTCCGTAATTTCTCATTTCAGCRGGAGATGGAATCACAGTTGACACGCCCTGAGAGGAAGGCAAATGAAATACCATAGTCATTTATTTCGGAAGTCCCACCCAAATACATTACCTGTGGAAACGATGGTGATAAGAATGATGATGGCGGTACTGATGATGATTATTTCAATCTAACCTTCAGGGGTCATCACACTTTCTATCTGTCCATCTCATTCAGATCAAATCTGGTGATGGGGATTTGTTGTGTTCGTGATGGACTGTACAGTAAACTCACATAGCAGTGTGTGTTGATGCTCACATAACCCCTGCCCTCCGTTCTCTCCCATCTAAATTAGTATTTCAAAAAGAATATACATTTTCCTCATAATGTACATGACACCACCATGATTACCCATCCATCCAACACGCCCCCATCTACATCGACGGGGCCGCAGTGGAGAGGGTCAAAGCTTCAAGTTCCTCAGCGTGCACATCACTGAGGACCTGAAACGGTCCCTCCACAGCGACAGTGTGGTGAAGAAGGCGCAACAGCACCTCTTCAACCTCAGGAGGCTAAACAAATTCAACTTGGCCCCTAAGACCCTTACAGACTTCTACAGATGCACCATCGAGAGTATTCTGTTGGACTGTATCACCTCCTGGTACGGCAACTGCACCACCCACAACCACAGGGCTCTCCAGAGGGTGGTGCGGTCATACTGTCTGACCTCCAGGACATCTACAACACCCGGTGTCACAGGAAGGCCGAGAAGATCATCAAGGACCTCAGCCCCCTGAACCATGGCCTGTTCACTCCGCTACCGTCTAGAAGGCAGAGGCAGTACAGGTGCATCAAAGTTGGCACAAGAGACTGAAAAACAGGTTCTATTGCCAGGCCATCAGACTGTTAAACAGTCATCACTAGCCAACCTCCACCCAGTACCCTGCCCTGAACCTTAGACACAGTCACTAGTCCGCTACCACCCGGCACTCTGCCCTGCACCTCAGAGAATGCTCCCCAATGTACATTGTCATTGAACATTGGTCACTTTAATAATGATTACATACTGTTTTACCCAATTCATATGTATATACTGTATTCTAGTCAAGGCTCATCCTATATAACACCTTTTCTATTCATATACTGTCTATACACACCATTTATAAATATATATATGACCCCTGCTTATATATTTATATAGACAGTATGGATATTCATTTTATTTAATTGTATTAACTTTTTGGATTATGTGTGTATTGTTATTGTATTGTTAGATATTACTGTACTGTTGGAGCTAGAAACAGAAGTATTTCGCTGCACCTGCAGATCTGTCTACGCAACCAATAAACGTTGATTTGGTTACTACATTATTCCACAGGTAGAGTAGAATAACAAAAAGTGAACCGTCATATGTCTCCACCCAGAACAGACACAAGACATGCTGCTTTGGTGATTCAGTACTGGGACTTGCTTCCCGTCCTACAAGGCAGCCACACACACACACAGCACCTGTTTGATTTCCTATTCCACACGTTACCCCGTCCCCATCCCAGACGTCACGGTGCGTTTCCTTTCTGAGTGCAGGTAGCTGTGTGATGGATGGCTGCTGGGTGATGCCGTGGTGGGCTTTGTGTTCTCTGTCACAGCCGTCCCTTTAAAGAAGCTGGCAAACCCTGGGTGCCGTGCTCCCTCTGCTCAGTCTTCCACTGCTTTCACTGTTCCAGTCCAGCAGCCTGATTGAAGCTGTTGCCTGTCAAACATGGAGGAGGATGGTCTGCTTGATTGAATGCACAGCAACATGGCTGCCGGATGAGAAGACTGCGGAGAGAAAGTTATTGATTTGAATAAAGCCTATTTTCCTCCAAACTCAGTGTGTGTGTGTGTGTGTGAATGTGTGTGCGTGCCCGTGCATGTGTGAGTGTGTTAGCACATCTACCTGTGGAGAATTTGTGTGCGGGTCTGGATGATGTTTGTCTGGAAGAGGGTCTCTATGCTTTGGAGAATGTCTNGGGAGGGAGGTGTGTGAGGGGTAGAGGGAGGTGTGTGAGGGGTGGAGGGAGAGAGGGAATGTAATGTCTGTGATGGAATAGCAGGAACAAGGTTGACCCCGGGCTATGTGGGAGAAGTGAACCCCTGGCAGCAGGGGCCCACACAAGATTAGATGTGACTGTTCTTATTTGATTTCATACACACATTCGTGGACACACACACATACACACTCTCTCTGTCTTTCTCGCTCTCTCTAGCTCTCGCTCGCTCGCTCACACACACATACATACACACTATCTCTGTCTTGCTCTCTCTCTCTCTGTCTCTCTCTCACACACTCTCAGCCTGTTTTCTTCCTCTGCAACAACTGATTCTCTTATTCCCCTCTACTCCGTGATTTCTCATTTCAGCCGGAGATGGAATCACAGCTGACACGCCCTGAGAGGAAGGCAAATGAAATACCACAGTCATTTTTTCGGAAGTCCCACCCAAATACATTACCTGTGGAAACGATGGTGATAAGAATGATGGCGGTACTGATGATGATTATTTCAATCTAACCTTCAGGGGTCATCACACTTTCTATCTGTCCATCTCATTCAGATCAAATCTGGTGATGGGGATTTGTTGTGTTCGTGATGGACTGTACAGTAAACTCACATAGCAGTGTGTGTTGATGCTCACATAACCCCTGCCCTCCGTTCTCTCCCGTCTAAATTAGTATTTCAAAAAGAATATACATTTTCCTCATAATGTACATGACACCACCATGATTACCCATCCATCCAACATGCCCCCATCTACATCGACGGGGCCGCAGTGGAGAGGGTCAAAAGCTTCAAGTTCCTCAGCGTGCACATCACTGAGGACCTGAAATAGTCCTTCCACAGCGTGCACATCACTGAGGACCTGAAATAGTCCTTCCACAGCGACAGTGTGGTGAAGAAGGCGCAACAGCACCTCRTCAACCTCAGGAAGCTAAAGAAACTCAACTTGGCCCCTAAGACCCTTACAGACTTCTACAGATGCACCATCGAGAGTATTCTGTTGGACTGTATCACCTCCTGGTACAGCAACTGCACCACCCACAACCACAGGGCTCTCCAGAGGGTGGTGCGGTCACACTGTCTGACCTAAAGGACATCTACAACACCCGGTGTCACAGGAAGGCCAAGAAGATCATCAAGGACCTCAGCCCCCCGAACCATGGCCTGTTCACTCCGCTACCGTCTAGAAGGCAGAGGCAGTACAGGTGCATCAAAGTTGGCACAAGAGACTGAAAAACAGCTTCTATCGCCAGGCCATCAGACTGTTAAACAGTCATCACTAGCCAACCTCCACCCAGTACCCTGCCCTGTACCTTAGATACAGTCACTAGTCCGCTACCACCTGGCACTCTGCCCTGCACCTCAGAGAATGCTCCCCAATGTACATAGTCATTGAACATTGGTCACTTTAATAATGTTTACATACTGTTTTACCCAATTCATATGTATATACTGTATTCTAGTCAAGGCTCATCCTATATAACACCTTTTCTATTCATATACTGTCTATACACACCATTTATAAATATATATACGACCCCTGCTTATATATTTATATAGACAGTATGGATATTCATTTTATTTAATTGTATTAACTTTTTGGATTATGTGTGTATTGTTATTGTATTGTTAGATATTACTGTACTGTTGGAGCTAGAAACAGAAGTATTTCGCTGCACCTGCAGATCTGTCTACGCAACCAATAAACGTTGATTTGGTTACTACATTATTCCACAGGTAGAGTAGAATAACAAAAAGTGAACCGTCATATGTCTCCACCCAGAACAGACACAAGACATGCTGCTTTGGTGATTCAGTACTGGGACTTGCTTCCCGTCCTACAAGGCAGCCACACACACACACAGCACCTGTTTGATTTCCTATTCCACACGTTACCCCGTCCCCATCCCAGACGTCACGGTGCGTTTCCTTTCTGAGTGCAGGTAGCTGTGTGATGGATGGCTGCTGGGTGATGCCGTGGTGGGCTTTGTGTTCTCTGTCACAGCCGTCCCTTTAAAGAAGCTGYCAAACCCTGGGTGCCGTGCTCCCTKTGCTCAGTCTTCCACTGCTTTCACTGTTCCAGTCCAGCAGCCTGATTGAAGCTGTTGCCTGTCAAACATGGAGGAGGATGGTCTGCTTGATTGAATGCACAGCAACATGGCTGCCGGATGAGAAGACTGCGGAGAGAAAGTTATTGATTTGAATAAAGCCTATTTTCCTACAAACCGTCGGATCTGTGTGTGTGTGTGTGTTGTGTGTGTGTGGTGTGGTGTGTGTGTTGTGTGTGTGTTGTGTGGGTGTGGGTTGTGGGTGTGGGTGTGGGCTGTGCGTCCGTGCATGTGTGAGTGTGTAGCACGTCTGCCTAGGGGAATTTGTGTGTGTCTGGATGATGTTTGTCTGGAAGAGGTCTCTATGCTTTGGAAATGTCTTGCTGCCTGTGTCTTGTAAGTGTCACTGTGTGTTGGTGATGAATCATCAGCTGCAGTTGTGCCTGTAGAGCTGTCCATGGTGCTGACTCACCTTGACCTCGCTAGCCCTCTGAGCTGCTCCTGCCTTTGTAGCTCCCTGATGGCGCCCGGGTTGCCATAGTGTGTGTGTGCGCTTGTGCATGTGTGTGAGTGGCTGGGTAACAGCTCTGTCATATGTATAGTTAAGAGACAGCCAGTGGAATTTCTACTCCTGCTCCTCTATTTGATGTTGAGCCGAGGCAAATGGCTGGCTTTCCACTGAACGCATGTTATCCATATAGAGGAAGAAGGCAGGCAGGGAAGCATATGGCTCTCATTCACAGGCTCACCATTCATCTACTAAAGGTGATTCATAAAGGAATTTCACTGTCTTTTACTTTGTTCAAGTAATTGTGTGTAATTTAGGTACTTTTAAGTGGTGTTGTGTGTGTGTGTGTGTGTGTGTGTGGTGTGTGTGTGTGTGTGTGGTGTGTGTGTGTTGTGTGGTGTGTGTGTTGTGTGTGTGTGTGTGTGTTGTTGTGTGTGTTGTTGTGTGTGTGTGTGTGTGTGTGTGTGTGTGTGTGTGGTGAGAGAGTACACACTGGGATTGCAAATATTCACAGTTTGTGAACCTGTGCAGATGTCCTTGAGTTAGTCCTTGAGTTAGTGTGATAGTAACTGTTAATCTCCCTGTGTGTGTCTATGTTTTCCCCCACAGAGGAGACAGCGTTCGAGGCGGGAGTGCGGGTGCAGATCCACAGCCAGGCAGAGCCCCCGTTCGTCCACGAGCTGGGCTTTGGCGTTGCCCCGGGCTTTCAGACCTTTGTTGCCACTCAGGAGCAGAGGGTAGGTGCCCTTTGACCTAAGTTATTACTGTACACACTGAATAGGTCTGCTGCAATCTTCCTGACACTTTTCACTTTTAGATTTCAATTTCAACCTCCTCCTGACTGGAGCTTATCTCTCCGAGATGAAAAAAGTGCACTTCTGATAAAGAACATTCTATTCAGGTGTGTGGGGGGGTGTGTGTGTGCGCATATACAGTTGAGGCAGGAAGATTACAATACATGGATGCCAGTTGTGATACAAACCTTATCAAAACATAAAGGCCTATGGGCTAGGCTACACGAGGTGTGCGACTAGGATTAAAAAAGTAGCTAAAAAAAGGCATTTTCTCTTCCCTTACACTGGGCATCATTCACAAGTGATATTATATAATTCACAAGTGATAGGCTAACCCTTGAATGAGTAGGTATTCTTAAACTTGCCAAGAGTGTGCAAATCTGTCAGCAAGGCAAAGGGTGGCTATTTGAAGAATCTCAAATACCAAATATATTTTGATTTGCTTAACACTTTTTTGGTTACAACATGATTCCAAATGTGTTATTTCATAGTGTTGATGTCTTCAATATTATTCTACAATAAAAAAAATAGTACAAATTTAAAAAAAAAACTTGAATGAGTAGGTGTTGTAAAACTTTTGACCGGTAGTGTATATGTGTGAAATTTGTTTTGATTTAGAATGYACCAATATCATGGACCTCTCTCTCTCGAAACTGTGGTTCATTTTCATGCCAGCCAGGTAGGCTATACTCCTGTTGTAAATATAAGCAATGTGCTTAATATTAGTAAAGTTGAGAAGTAAATATAATAGGCCTAGCTTATAGATCCTCCTCTTTTTAATCGAGGCCATCACCCTGTTTTCTCGTGGAATTGCATAGCCTATAGAAATGTTGAGCAACATGAACTCACGGGCTCTCATGAAGTGTTTGATTAGATTTTCGATAACATTTGCATTGATGTCAGAGTGATTAGAGGGACAATAGAGTGCTGAGTACCAGGCAGTTAGRAAGTTTTGTAGGCTACTAATGACCATCAGCAGCATCAGAGCTTGGAGAAACCTAATTAKCGTGGAATTTGACTGCCTTCATGACTCGTGACCAACGGTGTGGCGCTAATACGGTCACCACAACAGCCCTAGGTCTGACCTCTTATCTCTGTCCACTCCCTGACTGGGAGTATCTCTCTTTATCACTCTGTCTTTCTCTCTGTCTCTCTCTCTCTCTCTCTCTGTCTCTCTCTCTCCCATCTTCTCTCTCCCACTCTCCTTCTGTGACCGTGGAGATGTTTTTATCTAAGTTGCCACAGGGAGTTGGCTGGATTGCCCTTGTCTTAGCTGACAGATTCCTGTCACTATTCATCTATTTCTCCTCATACTTCAAATCGCTTATGTCTCCAGCATATACATGAGATGCCTGTTCTGCAATTAAAATCAAATCAAATCAAAATCACATTTTATTTGTCACATGCGCCGAATACAACCGGTGTAGACCTTACAGTGAAATGCTTACCTACAAGCCCTTAATCAACATAGCAGTTTTAAGAAAATACCTACGAAAAAGTAAGAGATAACAATAACAAATAATTAAAGAGCAGCAGTAAATAACCGGGGTACCGGTACAGAGTCAATGTGCGGGGGCACCGGTGTCGAGATAATTGAGGTAATATGTACATGTTGGTAGTGTTATTAAAATGACTATGCACTCATAATAACAGAGAGTAGCAGCGATGTAAAAGAGGGGGGCAATGCAAATAGTCTGGGTAGCCATTTGAGTAGATGTTCAGGAGTCTTATGGCTTGGGGGTAGAAGCTGTTTAGAAGCCTCTTGGACCTAGACTTGGCACTCCGGTACCACTTGCCGTGCGGTAGCAGAGAGAACAGTCTATGACTAAGGTGGCTGGAGTCTTTGACAATTTTTAGGGCCTTCCTCTAACACTGCCTGGTATAGAGGTCCTGGATGGCAGGAAGCTTGGCCCCGGCGATGTACTGAGCCGTACGCACTACCCCCTGGACTTTTTCCACATTTTGTTGTGTTACAGCCTGAATTTAAAATGGATTCATATTGTGATTTTTGGTCACTGGCCAACACACAAAACCTCATAATTTCAAAGTGGAATTATGTTTTTTGAAATTTGTACAAATTAATTGAAAATGAAAAGCTGAAATGTCGAGTCAATAAGTATTCAACCCCTTTGTTATGGTATGCCTAAATGATCTCAGGAGTTTTACAGTTGTGACTTAAATCTGCTTGAAAATCTATGGAAACACCTGAAAATAGTTGTCTATATGATCAACAACCAAAATGACAGAGCTTGGAGAATTTGGAAAAGAATAGTGGAGAAATGTTGCACAATTGAGGTGTGGAAAGCTCTTATAGACTTACCCAGAAAGACTCACAGCTGTAATCGCTGCCAAAGGTGCTTCTACAAAGTATTGACTCAGGGGTGTGAATACTTATGTAAATTGATATTTATGCATCCCATTTTCAATACATTTGCAAAAATGTTTTAAAAAAACGTTTTCATTTTGTCACTATGGGGTATTGTGTGTAGATGAGTGAGAGAGAAAAATCTATTGAATCCATTTTGAATTCAGGCTGTAACACAACAAAATCTGAAATAAGTCAACGGGTATGAATACTTTCTGAAGGCACTGTACATATAAAGAAGAAACTGTACAATAAACGTATAATAAACTGTATACTCCCATCATTTAAAAAAGGGAATGAAGAAGGAAGATTCAAAACATTTCCAGAAGTTTGAAAAACAACACACGTCCTGAAGAAGATGAGAGGAGGAAAAAGAAAGAACAAGTCTGCCAGCGATAAGCATCCAGAGAAGGTCTACTGTACAGCGGAAGGCAGGCAGGCAGGCAGGCAGGCAGGCAGGCAGGCAGGCAGGCAGGCCCCCTGGGCCGTAGAGCTCCCAGCAGTCTCAGCTCCAGCTCAGCTCTGTCTGTGTGACTGGCTCTGTGTGACTGACTGGCACAACATCATCATCCTTCATCCTCCCCATTGCACCAGCACAGTGGGAAACGCAGTAGATTTAGACACCAGCTAATTAACTCCACTTTGCACTTTGAATTCAAAGATTCCCCAGACTTCCTACTGTGGCTTGGCCCTTGTTGTGTTCCTGCAGCGTGSCACAACTTTAGTTCCTGARAGAGCCAACCCGAGGACATCTTGTGAGACGCCATGTGATGACCATGCTTATAATCAGGCTGAATATAGCCGATATGTRTTAATGATTAGCAGTACTGTGGGGACTTTGTAAAASTACAATGGCTGCCTGTGGTCATTGGTGTGCGATTGTAATCAGATCCAACCAGACAGCTCAATAGTGAGGCGGAGCTGAAGTCATGCACTCAAATGAACTCGTATTATTACTTCCAGATAAAAGCCACTTCATCAAAAAAATAAGTGCACAGAAGCCAAAGAACACAGCCACTATAGGCACTTAATAATGCATGAACACAGACACACACACACACACACACACACACACACACACACTAGATTGCCTGTGTTCTTTGATAACCCTCTGTATTTTGTCATTATTTTAAGTATAAGGGAGTTTCAAATATTAAAGTGTTCTTTGCTATGCTTTCCACAGAAGTCACAAGGGCATTCCRYTGTCTGTAAATTACAGTTCCATTAKAGACCCTGAGCCTCTCTCTTCTGGATGGGTCTCAGTAATGTATTTTTGGTCTTGYCAACCTAGTGTCCATGGGAGAGGGATGAACTGATATACTATACTSTACTGGTTCGTTAATAAAACTCCAAACTCACAGCTCCAATTTTCAACAAAATCCCCAAAGTTAGCAAATCCATGTAGAGCTCCCAAAGCCTAATTCCAAATCTTGAGTCGACAACTTTAATTATGCCCCTTGTTGATTCAACTGTTGCATTTTAGTTTTGATCAGTTTCTAATATGCTTTCTAATTGCTGACGTGCATCCCAATGGCAGAGTGTGTGGTCATTGATGAATAATGTGTGGGGAGGGGCAGAGAGGGTCCTGGCCGTCATTGGAGTGTATTTAATCAGGTCATCAGATCACCCCATAGTGGGCGCTGACATCTATCTACTCTGATGATTTGATATTTGATTACAGCAGGATAATAGTGTTATACATCAGCCAGAGCCCACTCCAATTAGGACAAGAGGAAAGATTAGCAGAGGTATGAAGGTGATGGGAAAGGTGATGGACTGACTGCCGCTGAGGAGCACCTGCCTCTCATCTTAATGAAATCGACAGTGCTGGGAAAGTCTATCTTCTAGAAGTGATGAACAGCTGGCCTTTAGGGACTTTTTAATTGTGAATGGAGACCTATAGGTGTCACGTTCCTGACCTGTTTTCTGTTGTTTTTGTATGTGTTTAGTCGGTCAGGGCGTGAGTTGGGGTGGGCATTCTATGTTGTGTGTATCTATGTTGGTTAATGGGTTACCTGATATGGTTCTCAATTAGAGGCAGGTGTAATTCATTTCCTCTGATTGAGAACCATATTAAGGTAGGATGTTCTCACTGTTTGTTTGTGGGTGATTGTCTTCCGTGTCTGTGTTTGTCGCGCCACACGGGACTGTTTCGGTTTGTGTAGTCTATTCCTGTTCTGCGTGTTTATGTAAGTTTTTCCAGTTCAGGTCTGTCTATGTCGTTTTGTTATTTTGTTAATTATCAAGTGTAGTTCGTTTTCGTCTTGTTTAATAAATTCATCATGTCTTCATTACCCGTTGCGTCTTGGTCCAATCTCTCTCCTCAAGACGATCGTTACAATAGGAGCGTGGCCAGACCTACAGTATATGAGTGAGGCCAGGGCTAATTTGAAATGTTTTGATTTGTTGGCTTCAATAGTCGTGTTTCAATCGAGCTGTAAAGGAGCAGGTTGAGAGCTTCAAGTTCCTCGGTGTCCACATCAACAACAAACTAGAATAGTCCAAATACACCAAGACAGTCGTGGGTCCTGAGATCCTCAATAGTTTTTACAGCTGCAACATCGAGAGCATCCTGACTGGTTGCATCACTGCCTGGTATGGCAACTGCTCGGCCTCTGACCGCAAGGCACTACAGAGGGTAATGCGTACGGCCCAGTACATCACTGGGGCTAAGCTTCCTGCCATCCAGGACCTCTACACCAGGCGGTGTCAGAGGAAGGCCCTAAAAGTTGTCAGCCACCCCAGTCATAGACTGTTCTCTCTACTACCGCATGGCAAGCGGTACTGGAGTGCCAAGTCTAGGACAAAAAGGCTTCTCAACAGTTTTACCCCCAAGCCATAAGACTCCTGAACAGGTAATCAAATGGCTACCCGGACTATTTGCCCCCACAAAACCTATTTTTACGTTGCTGCTCCTCTCTGTTTATCATATATGCATAGTCACTTTAACTATACATTCATGTACATATTACCTCAATTGGCCCGACCAACCAGTGCTCACGCACGTTGGCTAACCGAGCTATCTGCATTGTGTCCCACCGCCCACCACCCGCCAACCTCTCTTTTACGCTACTGCTACTCTCTTTTCATCATATATGCATAGTCACTTTAACCATATCTACATGTACATACTACCTCAATCAGCCTGACTAACCCGTGTCTGTATGTAGCCTCGCTACTTTTATAGCCTCGCTACTGTATATAGCCTGTCTTTTTACTGTTTTATTTCTTTACTTACCTATTGTTCACCTAACACCTTTTTTGCACTATTGGTTAGAGCCTGTAAATAAGCATTTCACTGCAAAGTCTACACCTGTTGTATTCGGCGCACGTGACAAATAAACTTTGATTTGAAAATCAACGTCTCGCTTGCTGATATCGAGGGAATTCTGTGTTCGAGTTAACAACAGCAAACTAATCTGGATGCATGGATACAGTATCAGTCTCTGATTGGAGGGATTCTTCTCCAATGTTATCTGTGCTAACAGACATTCCACAGCCAAATCTGACCTGGCAGGATYAGGATTATTTTGYTCCAAGAACTGGTATTTGGCTGAGGAAACTGCATCTCCCACAATGCAGGGGGCGCTGGGTGATGGATGCTGAACGGAGAGTAGCGGAGCGGCTGGAGAGGGCCGCCTGCGTGCAGGGCAGATGGGTGCTCACACAGCTTCTCCTGGTGTCCCTCTCGCCTAGTCTGCTGTTCCCGTCTCCAGAGCCATGGGGATGGGGTGGGGGCGAAATGGGGGAACATTTGGAGCTTTTGTGTTCTTGGAACCTGTTTTCACAGCGAGAGACTGTATCTGTGAATGTGTCCCACTCAGACCAGTCTGTTGGCCAGACCTTCCATTTGTTCCTCTGTCATCTAGCCTGCTGTGTTCTAGAGGGCCTTTTGGAACCTCTCTCTGATGGCTCTAAATCACAATAACACCATGACATCTCCTATGTGTCTATGGGAGTTTTAGACTTCAGCTGAGTGTTTTTCCCTGTCACTCTCTCTCTCTCTGTCTCTCTGCTCAATCCCCCCACTGTGTCTCTCCTGTGTTGTAGCTGACCTACCTGCCTCCTCCGTGGGGYGAGTGTGAGTCCAAGGCCCTAGACTCTGGCTTCTTCCAGGTCTATAGTGTGACAGCTTGCAGGATCGACTGTGAGACACGCTACATRGTGGAAAACTGTAACTGCAGGATGGTGCACATGCCCGGTAAGAGCACACACTTTCTTTCCCCTTTTCACACTAAACAAAACATGTGGATAGAGTCTGTAATATAGCATTGTCTGAGCCATGTGCAAAAGAAAAACAATTGTTTGGGCTATGTGCCATGTTTTTTCATCAAGGACTATTTGAAGACATAGAACATTTACATTTACATTTAAGTCATTTAGCAGACGCTCTTATCCAGAGCGACTTACAAATTGGACAAGGTGAGGACAGTTTGATAAAGGAGTTACAGTAGTTGTTGTGGTTGATAAAATCATCTAAAGTCTGTGGTGGGTTTGAAAAGGTCAAAGAGCTGTAAGGTCAAGATTTGTGTTGGTGTATTAAAGCTTTCTGCTCCAAGGCTTGTCTATCACCTTGCTCCACACAAAGCTCTATTTCTCTCTCACACTCTCTTTAGGTGTGGTAGATGTTTGCATGTTGCGAGTCTCCTTGACTGCTTCCACAGTAGGGTTGCAAAGGGAGGGTATATTACTGGAAACGTTCACAGTTTACCATTAAACTATCAGAATGTTGGTGTCTTTCAAGGATTTTGTGTAATCTGTCATAAAACATCTATTGTCCCTTGTGGGTACTCTAGATGATCCCAGGTGTTGTCTATGGCCCTCTGTGTGGCCGTTTCACATGCAGAATACATCACATCATTAAATAAGATGATTTTAAAATATCAACAAAAACAAAATAAATATGACATAGCTGTAAAACAATATAATAAATATATACCATCAATTTAGGGAATACCATTGGTGTTTAATATGAGAGTTTCATCATAATATCCTTTATAATTTTTTTACACACTTTAATTTATTTGACTATGTCAATATGTATTTGTTGTCAATCTTTTGGTATCAAATTGGTGGCAGTTGTGAAAAAGTCAATAGTTGGAAGAGTTGCAGAGTTAATTGAAAATAATGCTTAGATGTTTAGATGCTTTTTTCATGATGTTTCTCTTGACCCATATGGTCTAGAAACTCATGGACAATATGGACACAGATTTATGTTATTCAAGTTTAAATTACCAAAGTAACGATAGATTGCCATAGATTTTCTGTTAATTACCCCAAATTACTAAAGATTCCGGTAACTTTAGTAAATCACTGATAGCTTTGTAACCATATTCCACAGAATCTGAGCTGTTTACAGTTTGTTTTTCTCAAACTCATAAGTCATTCAGAGGTACTACATTTCATAAATATATCTAGCAGAAAAGCTGAATCTGAACTTTCCTCCCCTTCCTTCTGTGCTCCTTCTGTCCTTCTAGGTGATTCTCCATTCTGTACCCCTGAACAGTACAAAGACTGTGCCGAGCCTGCCCTTGGTAAGTCTACAATATGAATGCACACAAACGCACACACTTACATGTCTTTTTGTCGAAGGTACTACGCAGCGCACAGACCCCCTCGCGCATTCAACATCGTCAAGTTTCTTTGTAGGCCTATTTGTCAGGAAAACTGTGAAGCCAGCTGTATCGCCTATTGCCTGTTTCTGAGTCTTAAATTAAAGAATGTGAACAAATGTTGTGTCTGTTTGCTGCTTTTCATTAAATCATGCATAGCTGTTCTTTATATGGCCTAAAATACATTTATTCATATGGGCAGAAAATTATCTATAGGCTATAGCAGTGATCACCAACCGGTTGATCGCGATCAACTGGTCGACCTCCAAGGCATTCCCAGTCGATCACCAAACATTTCGGTAAAAAACCCAACAATAAAGCTTTCCGTTCCTATTTTTTTAATTATTTGTTTCGCACTGTTGATGGTAGATGCAGTTGATTCAGCAGCCCTAGCTCCGGGAAGGCAAAGTGTCCCCATTTTTAATCATTTCATGATTCTGAAGGTAGAACTCCACCTACCCAGCAGGCCCAGAGAGCAAATCAAGTGCACCTATAAGCCTGTTTTTATGAGTAAGTACATTACATGTTTAAGTTGTTATCCAGCACTGTCAACACTTTGTTCAACATTTTTATGAGCCATAAAATGTATGTTCTCCCTACTTCCACTCACGCTATAACCAGCACTGCATCTGCCATAGATGAGCATAGCAAAGTGTTCCGATAAGCTTGCCTTGTTATTATTAGCAGCTTGTGTCTTATTTAATATCTGGGAATATTTCACTTTCTCTGGTCATAGGAGTAACAACATGAATTGGTGCATGAMGCATAAATAATGCAGTGTGAATMTAGTTTTTCCATCAGCTAAGGGAGGGAGAGCGGAGGGACGGTATTGTTGAGTCAAATGAGAGGCAGCCTCACCGCTGCTCCCTCCCTCCCCTCAGACTGACTATCAGATGCTGGCCATCAGTACAGTAAAAACATATATATATATGTATATTATATATATATATATTATACTCACTCAGCTGTGCCTCAAAAGTAATACAACAATTGATCCTGTACCAGTGTGATCATATACCATTTATAAATATATATAATTTCAAAATTGGTAGGGCAATTCAAGCATAGCATAGTGATAATGTATTGGGCCTATAGCCTACAGCACAAACCTCATTGCTACAGAACAGTTTTAATTGGTTAATGTTGCATAGGCGTAAGTTTAAGTCATGTTTAAAAAATACATCTGCGGTAGATCTCAGCTTGCGTTATAGTGCAGTAGGCTATACATTGCACAAGAAGAGTATAACCTATTTTAAGAGATTTAAGAGAATGAATGCAAATGTATGCTGCTAATGAATAATAACTAGGCCTAATTGATTACCTTTGAAACTCTCCTCTTTGAACTGCCGGATCTGAATAAATGTGTTGGATGGATGGCTTCGATAGTCCAGCAATCGAATTGCATGTCTTTCATATGCTAATAATCCAAATATTGTGCTTAAAAAGATCTTGCACCGCTACCCTCCTCATTCCTTATTATTAGAGGAGGTCAGAGAAAGCTACAGTGGAACCCGAGTTTATCCTCGGTGCGTGGAAAAAATATCCTGCTGCATGAAGGCTACCCCTACAGACAGGAACGACAGACAGCAAATAAGTCCTTCTGGAAGTGCACCGAATATCACACTTTTGAAATGCCGACGTCGCATAACCCTGAATGATGAGGTTAGTGTCTGGATACCTGGTTCTTTCAGTGCCCGGAACATCAACTGGAGGACCCCCTCACATACTTTCAGTCAACATGGGTTGGGGAGAAAGTCGGACTCATTGGAAGAAAGCCAATGTTTCCCATATGTAATGGCTTGTTTAACATAATAATGGTTATAATTATTTTCTTACTATCTGATGACATCCATGCCCAGCCAATATAATTGGGTTGCTAATATGCTTCTACCTATTTATCTTATTTTACTGAATTTTGTCGCTGCTACGCATGACTGTACTGCAACGGACTTGAGGCAAGACCAACAGGAGTTGAGAGCTGCATCTGAACTGTTTTCGTTAGAATCTTGGCGCTACCCTCCCCCCCATCTCTGGCAAGTTCGTCGAGGCATTGCACAACAAGCAGCAAGGAGGTGAAACGTAGAAGGGAGCACAAACTTTGCTGCATTCCAATCCGCCATGGCAAAGACCACTGCTACCAATAAGCAATAGAAGGATCTGAAGTCGCTGGTTAGCCTAACAACCACGACTCAGGATGGCGTCTTACTGAAGACGCGTTGCCTACACGGTTTCAAGTAGTCAGTTGGAATACTCCAAAATACATCTGAGAGCATAATGAGCACACCTAGTCTAATTGGACAAGTCAAGCCTTATCAATAGTTCAACCCTTCAATGACTCTCAAATCCTATGGGAGCAGCAAGATGCTAACCCGGTTGGTTCGTCCGGTGGACAGGAGAGGACCAACAAGAGCGCAGCGCTGGGTTAGTGTCATCTTTATTTACTATAATACATGCACCAAAACTGAACACTTCAAATTAGAAAACAACAAAGTGAAAACCGAGAACAGTTCTGTCTGTATGCAGACACACAAAAGACTGACAAACAACACCGCATCAAAACCCAACGAAAACAGGCTGACGCTTAAATATGGTTTCCCAATCGGGCAGTGGGACGATCATAACGTAACGATTGAACAGCTAGGCCTCTGAATTGAGAACCATATCAGGCCAAACACAGAAATAGATAAAATCATATGAAAACGAACATAGACAGACCGTCCAACCAACTCACCGCACCTGACCATAACTAAAACAAAAGACAAAAACAAAGGAACTAAGGTCAGAACGTGACACAAACACTAAGCACATCTTGGATGATTTGTTTGTGAACTTGTTTTAATGGAACGCTGTCATTGTCATGTAGCACTACTTTTAAGCCTAACTTTTTTTTGCCAACGTCAATTTTTGTAATTTTGCTAGAGTCTTTTTTGTTGATTAAAAAAATGATTTGTAGTCAATTTGGTTGGTGTTTAGTGGATGGTGTAAATAACATAGAGAGAACAACCAAAAGCCATGATTTAAAATGAAAATAGATTGTAGAAACTAGATATAGGTCTAGATATAGTATAGGCTGTTTTTAGCCTTCAGCCTTTATATAACCATATGAATGAATTGATATCCACTCAGTGGTCAGTTTATTAGGTACATCCATCTAGTACTGGGTCGGACCCACCTTTGCCTCCAGAACAACCTGAATTCTTCGGGGAGTGGAACCGTTGCTCAATTGGTATCAAGGGACCTAACGTGTGCCAGGAAAACATTCCCCATACCTTTACACCAACGCCACCAGCCAGTACCCTTGACACCACGTGACTCACTGTCTGTAGGAGTGAACCAATTTTGTGAACGGGATGGTGTACCTAACAAACAATATTCTACCCATATGAACACATTTATTTTAGGCTATTACTGAACCAATTTCTGTAGGCAATATTGCCTATACAACACGACCATCAACTAGATTCAGCCACAGGCTGATCTTTTTCTTGAGCGGATGGTTTGGGGGCCGGAACATAATTACAAATCATTTGTAGATTGCAAATTGACCGCAAGAAGCCCAAACAAATATGTTTGACTAAAACATTTCAAACCTTGCTTACGCTTGAATACGATGTGTCTCTCTATTACGCATGGGAATACTTTGGAAAAGATTTCTTAAATTAAAATCTCTTGGAGCTGATTTCCTGGTGTTTTTACAGTCTTTGATGTCAACAATGAAATAAAATGAAAAAATTGGGGGGCCAAATTTGGCCCATGGGCCGCCAGTTGGGGAACCCTGCTATACAATATTCTGCCAATATGAACAAATACAATAGCCATACATGATTTAATGAAAAGCAGTAAACATACATATTTAATAACAGACTCATGAACAGAACCAGGCAATAGTTAACATACACAACATGGTTTCACATTCTTTAATAACAGACTCATAAACACAATCACACAACAGGCTAGAGTGCAGGCTGTACAGCGCACTTCACAGCTTCCCCGGTGCTTRACAACRTCCCCAGGAAACTCGTAGTCTCAAYTGGACAAAAGAGTAGTGTTCGTGGTAAAATATTATGCGTTGCTGCAGTGCTTCGTATTAATAGAATACTTACCGGGAGTGCAACACCTCCCTCCTCCTCTCTCTCACGCCTCCTCTTGTTTTTGCTGTTTGGTTTGATTCGGCAGAAATCATTTGACATCATAGCATTCCTGTTTCTCCATGGGCTAGGGGACATGAAGATAGCATGAAGGAAAGGCATAGGTACATTGTGTCAACACAAGTGTCTTACCAATTCCCAAAATATTTGACACATTCCGTATTAGTTAGCTACACATGTATTATTGATCATTCATAGAGAATACAGAAGTTCTCTCGTTGTGCTGGTTGGCCCTGGTATCTAGGATTAGTATTTACTCAGCTGTTTTTTTTCCTCTAGAAAAGCCAGGTCTAGAAGCTTCCCTCGGTTCATTTTACTTTCATACTGTACTGTATATATTACAAATAAGGAATCTGTGTTTATCTGTGTGTAGAGAGGAGGGGAGCTGTATGCATTCACATACAGTAGGATCATTCACATACAGTAGGATCACTCACATACAGTAGGATCATTCACATACATTAGGATCATTCACATACAATAGAATCATTCACATACAGTAGAATCATTCACATACAGTAGAATCATTCACATACAGTAGAATCATTCACATACAGTAGAATCATTCACATACAG